>NC_056739.1:187073464-187085964 GCF_019279795.1 Protopterus annectens | reverse complement strand
GTTTCTCCAGCTGCTGCATATGCTTTGTGAGGTACATGCCGAAAGGGGCATTGTACTCAGTAATGGGTCTTATAAGGGAAGAATACAGGAATGTTATGACCACCTTGTCCCTGGATGAGATACCCTTACTAATGAGGTGGGCCATGTGGAATGATTTCCATACAACGCTGGCAATACTGTGGTCAAAAGTCGGCTTGCTATCAGCCTGGGTGCCCAAGTCCCACACAACTGACTGCGTGCTTAGGACCTTATTATCAATGTGATAATTTGGGGGAACGTCACTCTACCCAAAAGGGATGATTATGTATTTTTTGGCATTCAGTTTGAGGCCATGTTTCTGGCACCAGTCATTTGTTTAAGAGACCCTTTTGGAGGATGTCCACATCACTAGGGGAATTGATGACTGCAACCAGCTTGCAGTCATCTGCAAACTTGGTCAGCCATAGCTCACTAGATTTGGCCTGCACCTCTGAAAAGTATATTCCAAACAGCAGAGGCTGCAAGACCAATCCCTGGGGTACACCGATTGTAACAGGTCTATTACTTGAGGTAGCTTCCCCTATTTTGACTAGGTGGGTTCTATCAGTGATCCAGTTTGCCACCCATCTGGTTACATATGAATTGATGCCTTGCTGAGAGTTTATCTATCATACCTGAGTGGGGAAAAGTACTGAAGGCTTTGGCCAGGTCAAGGTAGGTGGTGTGCACCTGGTATAAGTCTTTCATTCGTCTATGGCCTTGGTGACTGTCTCAAAGAAGTCAACCAAATTTAACAGGCATGACCTTCCTTTGACAAAACCAAACTGTGTGGGATCAAGTGCCTGGAGGTTGCCAATGCCCTTGTTAATGAGGTCCATGATAATCTGCTCCATAGCCTGGCAGATCAGGCTAGTTAGGCTGATGTGTCTATAATTTCCTGGCTGAGTTCATGTAGGATGTAATGAATCTTGAGATTTTAATAAGCACTACATAGTTGTGAACATATGTCATAGGCATTTTAGAATTAATATAAGGTTGTGAAAATGTACAACAATGAATTTTGTATATATTGGAATCAAATTGAAAATGCATTATTTATTTCATTATTGAATAATTGTTTAATTAAATGATGTATTAGGGTGTATAAATACTGGCTGATGTTAAATGATGTTATTCCATGTGAAGGCGAAGGCCAAGGTACCAGAATCTATTTAGTAAAGAAAAGTTAAATCCAGTTTGGCTGCTTCTTCTTTTGTATTTTTTTCCTGTTGGAGCTTTCATTTGGGTTCTTTGAATCCAGAAGTGTGTTTTCGTTCATGTAGGATGTAGCCTGTGATGTCATCGGGTCCCATAGAGGCTGTTTTTTTGCCTTAGAGAGGGCAGTAATGACTTGCTCCCTAGAGATAAGGAAACGGGGGCAGGTACTGGGAATGTCCTGTTTTACTGATGGAGGGGACAGAGGAGTGGGATTTTCCCTGAACCTGTCTGCCAGCAGGTTGGCTGTATGTGCAATATTTGTGTATGTGGTGTCCTTGACCACCAGTTCTGAGCAGATCTGGGTGCTTCCCTTGAGATTGCAAACATATGTGAAGAAGGAAGGCCTTACAATTTTCTTTAGTAGATGTGGCCAGTTTGGACTTGAAGTATGCTTTGTAGGACTTCACTAGTGCTCTTATTTGCTTGTTCAGGCTAAAGAGAGATTGCTTCCAATTAGGCACCTGCTCCTTCTTGGTCCCTGACAGCAATTTTTTCCTTTTGTTTTAGAGTTTATTTATTGTAGATGTCCACCAGACAGGTTTACTCTTCTTGAGGAGGAGGATTTCGTCCTGTTGAATATTCCTGATTCCATGTAGCTATATAAATGCTCATATAGTACTTTGGTGTAGGTTTGGACATATGTGCCAGTTCCTATGGAGGGGGAGGGGGCTGTGAAGCTGTTTATACCTTCCCTCAGGAGGTTGTAATCAGCTTTGGAGAAGTTTTTTTGTTTGACCCTAGCTGGGGGGGGGGGGGGGGGTCAGGGAGATAGTGACTTCAAAAGTGACTGCTTTGTGGTCGGATCTTACCAGGGATGATGACACTGTAGAGATGCTGCAGTAGCTACTCATGTTTGTTAATACCAAGTCCACGATATTTTCACCTCTTGTGGAGATGTCAACCAATTGGTCCAAGGCATTTGCATTGACGAAATCAAGAAATCTCTGGGCATTTGTGTTTTGGCATGAGTATTTCTTCTAATCTATGATTGGATAGTTAAAGTCACCCAGGATCACGGTAAAAGGTTGAATCTTGATAGATTCGAAGAGGTCCAAATAGGTGGAGTGAGCATCTTGAGTCAAAGTTGGATGCCTATAGCTAGCTATGATTTGAATAAGGGCCTTGTCAGTTGTTAACTGCACCTGGAGTGTTTCCTGTGCATCATACTGTTTAACCAGCCTAGAGGTGTGTATGTCTTTTATATATATAGTCCAACTCCACCTCCTTTTATTTTGCTGCTCACAGTTTGGGGTCTGAATGAATGATAGAATGAGTAACCTGGTATGGCTGGGGTGCTCTCCGCAACTTTGAACCAGGTTTCTGTGACTGCACAAATGTCAGCTTCTTCCAGGGTTAAGAATGCTTGCAATGAGTGCAGTTTCATGTTTAGACTCCTAGCATTTATTAGCATGACCTTTAATTTACATTGTGATGAAATTTTCATGTTGGTAGTTTTGACCTTATAGCATAGCCTAAAAAAGGCACTATGGGGGAAGCAAGAGCCTTTGCCAGGAGCCTGAAGGCCAAGGGAGACAGATGCAGGCCATCTCTGGCAAAGAATCGTGGTTTGCCAATCATGTCAATCCAGGCTGTCGGGTACTGGATTCCCTCGGAATGATACCAGAAACTAAGCCAATTGTTAAAGTCAATCATTTTCTGTTTGTATTGAGGCATAATTCTGGGTGACGGTAGAATGCTGCTTAAGGATAGGGACATACCTGCTGGAGAAACATATTCAGTGAGCTTGATCATGCTTCTCTTCATATAGTCCAGGGAGGTACATTTCAAGTCAATTACTCCAACATGTACTATGACAGAGTCATAACAGTATCTGTTGAGAGACTTGAGTGCAGGTGGTGCAGCGGTAGCGTTGTTGCCTCACAGCAAGAGGTTCTCCGGTTCAATTCTCGGCTGGAGTGCGGGGAGTGCCTTCTAAGTGGAGTCTGCATGTCTTCCCCGCAGTTGAGTGGGTGTTCGAAAGACATGCGTAAATGGGCGTGCCTTCATTGAAGGTTGAGCGTCCGAGCTGGCACCTCATCATTTGTGAAAATCTGCTGCCAATCATTAGCGGACGGAGTTCTGCTGTGGCGACCCCTAACCAGGAAAAGCAGAAAGACAACAACAAGTTATATAGCAGATTCTGGCACCCGACAAACAACTAACTGTGACTTTCTCCTTATCCAACCTGGTAAGGGACACATCTGTGTGTCTCACAATGGAGTCTCCTATGACTAATATGTTGGGTTTAAGTTTAGGCCTTAGTGGCTGTGAGGACAGGTGTGTGGACTATGTGCAGTGTGTGGTTTGGTAGGCAGGAGAGTTCATGTGTGTTTATGCCTCAGTCTTTCTTGTTTGGGTATGGTTTTGTTGAGGACTTCTGCATATGTGGGGGTGTGTTGTGTAGGTGTGGATGGTGTTTGAGGTTTGGTGTTCATGCTGCCAACCTTCTCAGTGACAGATATACTGGTTTGTGGGGGAGAGAGCAATAAAACTAGGTGCTTGATGTAACTGCATCTCACAAATTGTGTTCCTAGGTAATAATAGTAGAGAGTTGTCTGTGTACATGAGGCAGTTGCTATACTGTCTCAGGTTGCCCATATCAACCAGACTGGCAGGAGAAAATATAGGAAATTATCCATCCATATTTGTCAGAAACTGAAAGAGCTAAGAGGGTAAAGGGAGGTATGTCTAAGAGTAGTACTACTAGATGATAACACAAGTGGTACTAAGGGAAAAACTGTAGCTGGAATACCTCATAAAGGGTTAAAGCCATTCAGCTATAGCTCTGGATGCAGCAGACCTGTATCTACACTATGGTATTCACTTTTAAGATTAAGAACACTAAAAAAAACTCACAATGAAGCACAGATTAATCACTTATAGTCAAAATAACAGAACTCGCAGTAAGAAAAATACAGTTAAACAGCAACAAAATGCAGTAAAATGCAGTTAAACAGTAATAAATTGCAGTAGATACTAATAAAATATAGTTAATCAGTAGATTGCTTTGAAACAGTAACTCACAAGCACAACAGTAACAGACAGCAGAAATAAAGCAGCAGTTCAGTAGAATACTGTCATCAATTTAATGAGGCTGCCAACAAGCAGTAATAAATACAGCAAACTAAATGCAGTTGAACTCCTAAGCACAAGCAGCAAAATAAAGAAGGAAGAGGTACAGTTTTTTTTTTTTTTTGTAGAAAGTGAGGAGACAGAAGATAAGATAATTCAAGGTTGAGAAGCTAAAGGGGTGGGCCTTTACAAAGTTCTCACTATAAACAGTAGAATGAGCTGATGTAATGTGACTGGGGGAGTATCCAGTATCAACTTTATACTAGAGGTGGGCAACTCAAAGCCACAAGCTGTAAGCCCACAACAGCAGGTGGGTGGGATCTAAAAAAACAGTTTCACAGATTAAGCAGACATGCAGTAAAACAGAAGTGCAGAAAACAGTTGAAAATAAGCACTTATCTTTTTCCAAATCACAGCAGAGCATATGACAGAAGGCCTATCTCACTGCAGCTTTGAACAGCTTGAGCAAACAAGTACAAACTGGTTTAAAACACTGGCTATTAAAGGCCGAGAAACAGAAAACAGCCAAATTATCCAATCAAAATAATACAGTGTTGCAGAAATGCTTCTAGCTAGATCAAACCAGATTGATTCTCCCTCCCACAAAGAAACAGCTAAGCCTCTCCAGACAAAAGATTTCACTTCAAACTCCAAAGGTCACAAACAGTAACATATATTCAACTCTAACAGACAACAAAAAAGGAGACTAAAAACAATTACACAAATTAAACATATATGCAGTACAACAGAAGTCCAGAAAACAGTTGAAAATAAGTACTTATCTTTTTCCAGTATCACAGCAGAGCAAATGGCAGAAGGCCTATCTCACTGCAGCTTTGAACAGCTTGAGCAAGTGGGTAAAACAACTAGTGTACCACCCTTACTCACAACTTCTTTGCTCTAGAATTCTGGGCAAAGTTGAAAATATACGTATATTGGAGAAGAGGTTGGTAGAGGCAAAAAAAAAATCAGAGATTTTAAAATGCTGCTCTAATTTTAATGGAACACCATTGTTTTCATCAACGGACAGTTTCTGAATGATAAGTTGGAAACTATCATGTCTGTCATTACTGACATCGCAATATTCATTGATTTACTGAATTAAAAAATACAAGGGGCATGACAAAAATACATCTGGGGCAGTTGAAAGGCAAGGAACTTTACCCAAAACTGTGTTGATGTGTTCCTCATCATTTCTTTTCCCAATTCCTCCTAGCAACTTCCAGGAAAAAATGTTAGAAGCCGATAAATTGTCACTATGAAATGATGAGTGCTTAGTATTGTCTTATTACACTGCTCTCTCAAATGTTCCTAGTTTTCAAGGACATCCCTGAAATGGACTCATGTTCTCTGCTTCTTTGATCCTTCCTAAAACTGGTGACTTCTGGAAAAAAAGGTAGGGAATTACACAACTCTAATTCTTCTTCTTCTTCTTTCGGCTTTTCCCGGTTAGGGGTCGCCACAGCGGATCATCTGTCCGCACACATGATTGGCAGTGGAGTTTTACAGTGTCGAGTTGCCAGCCCGGCGCCCAACCTTCCACAGAAGGCACACACACACACTCACACATAGGGCCAATTTAGAGTATCCAATCCACCTACTGCATGTCTTTGGGATGTGGTAGGAAACCCACGTGACCAGAGGGAGGACATGCAGACTCCACACAGAAGGCACCCCAGCCGAGGATCGAACCAATTACACAACTCTAATAACTGTCATTATTTATTATCGACTTATTTTATCTCAGAAAATATATATTAATTCACATTGTCTTATTCTGTGAATGTCTCAAATTAATAATACTAAAATGTTCCTGATTGGTTGAGAACTATGTTATACTAGCGTGGCAGGGTTTGCCATAAGCCACTTTCATTAAACGTAGTAGTAGTGAAAAAGGCACTTCTTATTATCGTGAATGAGAATTTTATTTAGGATTATGCAAGGAAAACATGTAGTTGACACAGCAAAAAAAAAAAAAAGTGCAACTGATGAATTAAGAGCTTCTGCATAGATAGGACGGGTCATCATAAATGAAGCCCCACATCTCTTAACCGGCTCTTCTTCTTGGCTTTCCATGATATTAAGTGAGTATGTGCAAAAACACACAAAAATGATTTTATTAATTTTATCAAACTGAGATACTGTTAAAAAAAAAAACTTTAATTGAATTGACAACAGAAGTATAAAACAGTGTGGAATTAAATACAGTACTATTTATATTGCCCATACAGTACACAACAACATACATTTATTATGCATTTTGGTACTTTTCTGTTATCGGGGCAACAGTTTAAATGCGGTTAAACAGCTCTGAATGTAGACACTGTATTCACAGTTCATCATCCACATTTACATTGTTTGCCCGTTAAAAGACTTGTTAAAAAAAAAAAGAAATTGTTGAGAATGTGAAGCCTGTTCTCCATACACACAAAATACATATGTACAAAAACACATAGTGTGCACATACAGTCATTGAGCCATAAAGATAGCTGAAAAGATGCGATCGTCATCCTGGAAACAGCTGTTCGCTAGTATCAAATCAGTAACAAATCTGGTTAACAGATGTATTAAGGAACTGGATTACAACTGAAAGAGCACGTTGAAAGTGTTGCCCCGATAATTTGATTTATTTATTTATTTTACATTTGTTTACCGGGATAGTCCGACTGCATACATGTCCATTTTCAGCGGAGGCCCGGAAGAAAAGCTCCACAAAGACAAACTTACGTAGATTACACAGAAGTTAGCAAGCAATTATAAAAAACAGTGATTATATACAATGGGTTAGTAGTGTTCCCTAGTAGGGACTCACAATTGTCATGGACAGACAATTAAAAGTAAGAGACATCAGATTGGAAGCAGAGCTTAGTGATGTAGTTACAAGTTATGATAATTGCAGAATATGCTTTAGTTTATAACTTAATCAGGGTTGGTACATGGACATAGCCAATTCACTTTGAGATACTGTTTGAGGTTTTGTTAAGAGACTTTTGGAGGATTGTAGGGTTATATAGTTTGGCAACAAATTCCAGGTTTTGCCAATGAAGTTGGCAAACAGGGATTCACCAGCAGAGTTATTAGCTTTGTGGGTTTGGACCAGTAGTTTATTGGCTGACTGTAGGGATCTTAGGTTGCTATATGTCTTAATAATATTTTTAAGTGAGGGGATATCCCAGGGTGGTACAAAATTTTGTGCGCTATTAAGAGTTGATTGAACTGAATTAAGATGGGCAGTTCTAGCCACTCTAGTAGTTTAAGGTTCTGGCAGTGGTGGGTACTATAGGTGGAGCCAGTGGTGAATCTGGCAATATGATTGTAGTTATGGGACAACTTGCCTAGTTTGGATTTGTTGAGGTTTGAGTACAGGTGAGGCATATAAGAGAGTAGATGTAATCGGGCGATTGCAGTCTTAGCCAGTGGGGTTAAAAATGTCTTGTTTCTATACAGTGATCCAAGCTTCTTATTAATGGTCTGTATGGTTTTGTTGACCTGTAGGTCAAATTTGAGATTATTGTCTATGACAACCCCTAGCAGTTTGGTGTGATTATCTGGGGAAATATTGGTACCATTGTTAGATGTGACAGAATGAAAGTGTGGTGGATGTACTAGTGGGAGAGAAGAGTAGAAGTTTAGTTTTATTGGGGTTCAGAAGTAGGCGTTGATTGGTGAGCCAGTTCTCAATAGTGTTAAATGTATTTGGGTTAAGATTTGTAAGTCGGATGGGGAGGTGGCTGAGCAGATGAGAGTGGAATCATCTGCATACTGGATGCAGCTGGCTTTAGGGATAGCAGTGTGGAGGTTGTTGATAAAAATAAAGAAGAGTAGTGGACCTAGTATGGACCCTTGAGGGACACCAAGTGTGAGAGGTAACTAGCTGGAGAGTTTGCCCTGCCATAGTACCACCTGCTGTCTACCAGTCAGGTAGGACTGGAACCACTGGATAGCAGGCTTGTTGAGGGAAATAGATTTTAGTGAAAGAAAGATAAGTTCATGGTTGACCATGTCAAAGGCTTTTGATAGGTCTAGAAAGAGGGCAGAGGTTAGTATATTGTCATTCCTGTTTTGGTTTATGGCAGTAGTAAAGGAAAGGAGGGCTGAGGTGGTGCTGTGGTATGGCCTGAAACCATGCTGGGAGTCGATAGTAAGTTATTTTGTGTAATGTATTGCATTAGTTGCTTGTGTACACATTTCTCCATTATTGTGGCTAGTGGGGAAAGAATGGCAATGGGTCTATAGCTGGATATGTCTGAGGAACTGCCACCCTTATGGAGTGGGATGACGTGAGATATTTTCCAGAGGGAGGGGATAGCATTTTCGGATAAGGTTCTGTTGATGAGGATAGATGTGGGATATGCAATGGCATCTGCAGCTATTTGCAGGTACTCTGCAGGGAGGAGGTCAGCAGCGAGGGTGGTAGGTTTTAGATTTTATAGAAGTGTTTAGATAAAACTAGTGGATATTGGTTGGAAGCCAAATTCCGGGTGATTGTTAGGTAGATTAGGCATGTGGTTTAAGTTAGAAGGGGTTAGTTGATTTGCTAGGGATTGGATTGTTTCACTGAAAAAGTTATTAAAGGCGATAGCTATGGTCGCTGGGGAACTATGGGTGTAGTTAGCCAGGTTTGGGGTGGTGGAGTGACCTGGACAAAGTAGTTGATTTATGCCTGCCCAGACCGTTTGAGGGTTGTTGTGGTGTTTTTGTAGGAGATTTTGGTAGAAGCTTTTTTTATCCAGTAAAATAGATTTTTTTGCATCATTCCTGAGTTGAGGATATTTTAGATGGTCAAGTGGGGCTTTGGTTGTTCTCCAGCTGGCCCAGGCTCTGTTTCTAGTTTTGATTTTTGCTTTGGTATCTTTTGTGAGCCATGGTGCTGTATTTGATCTAGTTTTTATTGTACGTGCTGGAGCATGGGAATCAAGGATACTTAGGAATTTAGTGTTAAAGTGATCTATGGCCTCCTCTAATGTTAGATTTTTTAGTTTTGACCAGTCAACTGCTTTTAATTCATTTTGTAATATAGCAGCATCAAAGTTTTTCCTGTTTCTAAATGTTTTATATTTGGGCTGGTGAGGGTTTCCTGCCTTATGTTTTATGATATTGGTTAGACAATGGTCGCTGAGGTCATCAGGGAGAGTACCAACTGTGTACAGTTGGGGTTGGTTATTAACTAGGATCCAGTCTAGAATACTTTCCTTGTTGTTTGGTTTGTTTATCCTAATGGGAGAGGTTATATATGGTCTGTTTAAACCCAAATAAGTTTATATGAGTGGGGGAGGTCGGAGGAGCAGGGGTGCCAGTCGGTGTTAAAATCACCAAGAACTATGGTTTCTTGGGGGTAGGTAGTGGATAACCAGTAAAGGAGATCTTCTAGGGTATTTGGGTTGTTGCATGGTGGAATGTATGCACAGATGATGTTCAAGTGTTTGTTTTGGTTAATCTGTAGCTCGGTTATGAGGAGTTCTGTGTTAATGAATTGGGGAGGTTGAATGGTGTCTCTATTAACGGTTAGAGTATTTTTGTAAAGGATTGCTATCCCACCTCCTTTCCTTGTAGCATGGTCTAAACAGTGAATATTGTATCCTGGAAGTAGTATCTCATTGTCAGTAGTACTGGGTTCTAGCCAGGTTTCCATAAGACACAATGTCTGGGGAGTGGGTTGCTAGGAGGGCGTGTAGGTTGGGAATCTTATTGTTAATACTTCTAATATTTAGGTGAAATGCTAGGAGGGAACTAGTGGGAGTATTCATGGGTAGCTTGACTGTGGGGGTTGTAGTAGGGTAGTGGAGGTCATTGGGTGTGGGTGGGCCATGGTTGGGATGAATGTCTCCATGTGTTATAAGGTTATAGTGACAGGATATTCTGAGCTTTAGGAGTTTGTTTATAAGCTATAATGGAAAAGTACTGGCATTTTTGCATCTAAATTTCATTAGACTGCTTTGAAAACTGCATTTCTCTGAAAATATAAATTATTTTTGAGAACCATAATGACTGAAAATCTCATAATCACTGACAACTGAGAAGGTATGATAGAGGTCCACAGTTTCTGCAGTAATGCACATTTTCTGAGTAATAAAAAGTAAGAAACGCTAATATCTGGTATTATTGACTAGATAAAAAAAGTCACTCTAGAATTCACTTGGGATGTTGAATGCGGTAATTTACACGGTGGTATTATGCAGTGTTGTCATGCAGGTTGAGTCATATCGGTTATATAGTTTAGCTTGTTGTGTAGGAAATTGCTACTCAGAACAGTGCGTTAAGATAGATTGTCAGTATTTTTGAATAATTTTTGTATTATTCTGCAGATATCTATTTGGAGATCTTCAGGAAGAATGAGTCAAGGCCATATACACTCTAATGACCTTGCCTCACCTTTTTATTAGCAACCAGATGAATAAATAATGTTGGCACCAAACAAAGTGGTTAAAACAAATAAATGACCTTTCAGTATTGCATGTAGCAGATCAGAAGACAAGCACAATTATACATCGTAGTGGCCAGATCTAGCAGATCAGTGGATGGAAACTAAATACATAAAAATCTGACAGATCCACCTTTCAGATATATCATTTCCAATAAGAAAAAGAAGGAATAGCTGAGTTTTTAGATTCTGTCCTCAACTGCCTTATACAAGCTACAATTCATTACTTTAGGGATTCTTAGGGTTTTTTAAATGAGTTGTTTCATGTTAAAAATTAGCTGTCTGAATGAATCTTAGTCACTTTAGATATTGAGGCACTCTACACGAATATTCCCCATAGCAAAGGTCTTCAGCTTTTAGAACTTGTTTTACATAAATATACCACCTTCTCCAATAACAAAGTTAAAACAATTTCTACCTTAGTTGAACTAGTACTTTGGAATAATTTTTTCTACTTTAATAACATTTATGAGCAAATCAAGGGTGTTGCCATGGGGTCGAAGTTGGATCCAGTATTTGCGAATTTAGTGCTTAGCACTTGGGAACTTGAAAATGTATCACTGTCTCACAACTTTGATTCTGTTTTAATTTATAAACGTTACATAGACGATGTCTTTTTTGCTTGGAAAGGGAATGAAGTTAACCTTAACACTTTTATTGCTGACAAGAATACTAGCCTAGACTTTCTTAACCTCGTTATTTCTAATAAAGGACACTCTATTAACGTTTTAGATGCTCAAATAGATGTCAAACCTTCTGGTGATGTTAGTTCCACTATCTACAGTAAAGAGACATGCAGAAATAATTTTTTGGACTTTAGAAGTCAATACCCATTCTTTATGAAAAAAATCTAGTTAAGGGTCAATTTATACATATTTCCAGGCATATTAGTCATGATGATAAATTCTTAATTCAAGCTAAAATACTCATAAACATGTTTTTCTTAAGACATTATCCACATACATTAGTACAAAATCTTTTCACATAAGTGTCTTCACATAGCTATTCTAGATATCTACCAATTTTACTATTTGGCTTTGAAACTAGACCTAGAAGGACTGACAACACTAATATGACTTTAAGTTTCACTTTACCAGTTTCCAGAGACATGTCCCATATTAGACAAATCATTACTGATAACTGGGGCTTACTATCTGAAACTCAACACCTATGTAAAGCTTTGGGAACTTCACCAACGTTTACATTTAAAAGAACCAGGAATAAATGTATGCATCCCGAGAACAGAGACAAATAGCTTCTTATTTTCCTATTCAGAACACTAATGTTAAGAGAATGTTTTGCTTTAACAGATGTGTTGTTTGTCCTTATATATTTAAAGGTACTCAATTTACTTTTAAACATTGCAAATATACAGTCACCTTTATGAGACACTTTGACTGTCATTCAGTTTCGGTTATATAGGCTGCTGTTTGTTCATCTTGCACAAGTTTTTATTTAGGGAAACATTCTAGAAAGCTCTCAGACAGGATCAAGGAGCATTTAGCAGCTATTAGAAATATGAACATGAATAATGCATTAGTGAAACATAGTATTAAATATGTAAACTTTCATAAATTTCAGTTTCTTGTGTTAGAACAAGTAGATTCTTTTTTTGGGAATACTGATTTATTTCTTGAATACAGGGAACTTAAATGGCAACTGCTCCTTAACGCAGAAGTGACACAAGGTTTAAATGAAACTATTAATGTCAAATGTGCTTTGAAATTGTATAATTCATTTCTTTCTTCCCTGTCTTGCACACACTCGCCCT
>NC_056739.1:187045964-187063464 GCF_019279795.1 Protopterus annectens | reverse complement strand
GTTGAAATGGCAACTTTTACTAAACGCAGAAGTCCCTCCTGGACTCAATGAAAGCACTACTATTAAATGTGCTTTGAGATGGTTTGACTAAGCAGTGCATCACTGATGCTGATTCATGAGTTCTTACGAATATTCAGAATGTTACATTTCTAGTAATTAATGTAAATAGCTGTGCACATTGGTTCAGTTAAAAATGTACATATAATTCTATTGGTTTATGGTTCCACCTTTTTACTGGTTACTGTATTAACACATGACTTTTACTGTATATGTATTACAGTACCATGCTTTTTACTGTATTCTGAAGAAGTTCAATTATCTGGAATGAATGAAAGCGCTTAATACATCAAATTAGGTGTCCGGGTCATTTTTTTATACTATTTCTCATTCATTTTTTATTGTCTAGTATATTTATACACAGCTTTAAGGTGCCGTTGAAGTTTTTATTACATATATATATATATATATATGTGTGTGTGTGTGTATATATATATATATATATATATATATATATACACACACACATATATATATATATATATATATATATATATATACACACACACACACACATATAGATATATATATATATATATACACACACACACATATATATATATATATATATATATATATATACACATACACATATATACACACACACACACATATATATATATATATATATACACGTATACATTCATATATATATATATATATATATATATATACACACACACACACACATACATATATATACAAAACAAACTTCACTATTAAAATTCCGAACTGTATACGTCCTAAAACTAGTGAATTTAATTTGAAAATAAACCAAAAATAAGGAGATCCAGACACTGAATGGATGTTTGAGCTTTTGTTCTTTAATGATAATAGAACTTCATCAAAATAACAGGAATTAGTTAGAAGACAGTGTATAAATGTGAACATAAGTCAAGTGATCGTACAGTAACCAATGAGAGTAGAAATTTAACCATATAGTACAGCAACTAATGCATAATTTAACAGTAAGAGAAGTCAATGGAAAGCCTGTCATATTTTTTGAAATATACCAATGACTAGTGGGCATAAGGAATAAAATTGCCTATGCAAGAGGTGATTAGAACTGTACAAGTGAATGTGTTCCTAAGCATACTAAATAATGTAAGGCAGTCTGCAAGATACTGAAAAACAAAGGTAGTGTAAAGGCTATATAGTAATACCAATAAAATGTTAGATGCTAAAAGTTAAGAAATGGAAATATACTATATACATATATATATATATATATATATATATATATATATATATATATATATATATATGCAGAATTTATGCATAATATTTACAATATGTATGAAGATTTATTCATACCATTTTAAGGCACATTTAATATTTAAACTAACGTTTAATCCCTAGGAGCAGTTGCCACTTTAATTCCCTAACTCCCAAAATCAAATCAGAGTTACCAAAGAAGGAATCTACTTGCTCAAGAACAAAGAAACAGAATTTTACAAAATTACTACAAAACATACTGTGTTTGGCAAGTGCGTTATTATTATTCTTGCCCCTGATAGCTCCTAGGTACTCCTTGACTCTGTCTGATAATTTCCTAGTAGTCTTGCCCACATAAAAACTTCCACATGTAAAACAAACACTAGCATACACTACAAAAGTAGTGCGACAATTATAGTATATGTTGAAGTTAACATGAAAATTACACTGTGAGAATGTAAAACTAGAACCTGTGAGAACATATGTGCAGACTGCACACCATGAAATTTATACCTACCAGATGGAGCATCAGTATTAAGAAGTGGATTAACTAGAAAATGTGAATCCCTATTCCCAAGATGTCTATGGATGTTTTTGGACCTTTTGAATGAGAAAGAGGGTGTAGTGTCTAAGACTTTAGCATTAATGTGTGTGTCAAAGACAATGTCCAGTTACTCGAGATGATTTGTCTGATAGAGGTCATATCCCTAGAAATAGGGAGAAGGAAACTTAGTGTTCTGTTGCTACTAGAGGAAGCATTAGAGTTAGAATCGTGTGATTGGAAACCAAAAAGTAAAATTGGGACAAATTTTGTGTATCTATTAGCTAAGACTTCATTAAAAATGCTATTAAGTTTAAAAGGGTAGTTTCTAGTATAAAACATATGCTTAAGTGTAGCTTGTTTCATAAATTCAGTGTCATTGCTAGTCATTCTAGATATATGTATAAATTGTCCCTTAACAAGATTTTTCTTCATGAAGAAGGGATGCATACTAGTAAAGCCCAAGAGGTTGTTCTTATATGTATCTTTCCTGAAAATAGTGGAGGGAATTTCACCATTCTGTAATATGTCAATCTTGGTATCAAGGAAAAAAATAGATTTACCACATCCCTAAATAGCTAACTTTAAAAAGTGTAAACTATCTTGCATGTGAGAGATGAATGAATTCAGACTAGTGATGTCACCGCTCCAAGCAAAAAAGATGTCATCAATATAACACTTATAAATGACAACATGTTTAAACTCAGGTAATAGAGATAAATTATCAATTTCCCAGGAGCTAAGTACAATATTAGCAAAGGCTGGGGCCACCTTGGAACCCATGGCCACACCCTTGATTTGTTTGTACATTCTATCATTGAAGAAAAAGAAGTTATTATTTAATACAAGATTAACAAGTGTGCAACAGGGATGTATTTTAACAGAGAAGGTGATGTATTTTTCTAAAAAATCTCGAAATCATTCCATGCCTATTTTATGTGGTATATTTGTATAAAGGGCTTCGACATAGAGTGTAACAAGAATGCAACCCGATAATTTGATCTTTATATGATGTAATTCATCTAAAAATGCCCGTGGGTCACGTAAGTAATAAGGTGTAGCTTGCACAATGGGGTTAAGAACAATATCCAGGTAGTGTGCAATTTTTTCTGTAATGTTTTTTTTTTTGTTAGATATAATATGCCTGAATGGTGGATCAGATTGATTTTTATGGATCTTTGGGATACCAAATCTACCTAGACTGGGTTGGTGTACTGACATAAAAAGAAATTCATTTGGGGAGATAAACCCATTCAATTCAAGATGTTTCAAGGACTTATCAACTTCAGTAAAATGTTTAAATACAGTTTTCGCATCAACAAGTTGACAAAAATCATTATTAACTAAAGAGCTTTCCATTTTATTCACATAATCAGATTGTTCCATCAAGACCAGACCAATATGCAGAGATTTGTCTTTAGTTAATTCTTATAATGCAAGTCTTTCTTTAACAGAAATATTGTGCCATTTACTGGTGTTATTAGAATGACATAATTTCCTCAGATCCCTTTCACATACCTTTAAAAATGTCTGTACTGAATTAAGTATGGGGTTACAAAAAATTTTTGTTTCAATATACAAAAGTTAGATTCAGATTCTATAGAACTAGATGTATCAGAACTGGGTACATCAGGAGTAGAACCCATGTCATCGGTGTAAGATCAAGTAATAGGATTGCCATAGTCATCAAGTTCATTAGAATTAACATTGTTATGCAACAGCCTGAGATTAATCTTTCTAGCAAACAATCTGAGGTCTAAAAGCAAATCAGGTAAATAAGTCCTTTGCAAAGGGATAAAATTAAATCCTTTATGTAAAACCTGTAACTGGTCTGGGGTGAGGTTTCTGCTAGTAAGATTAAAAACACCAAAACTCATCTGTTTTAATGTGTTAACAATGTATGCTTGTGTAGATTAATGTAAGGCAGAAGTGATATGTTGTATGGTCACGTTTTTATTTGTATTTGCATTTGTATTAGAAGTGAAATCAGTACCAGAAATAATATGTGCATATTGAACCTCAAGAGTACTATTAATAGAATGTGCAGGCTGAAGCATGTTAGTAGAAGCAGTACTCATATCAGTATGCGTATGTTGAAGCATAAAAGTGCTATCAGACAGCTTTGCAACTCCAATGAAACAGCAAAATGGCACAATTTAACATGAAGAAACAATAGCACTGCAAGAACTTTCAAGTGATAAAACCTTGAGAATAATATGTGCTGATAAAGGCACTGGTCTAGTGCTCATGGAACAATGTATGTAATACACAAAATGGAAGAAACACATTTTTTAGCAGTAGATAAAAAGCTTAAAACTTTAGCTATTAATAATGCTATTTCCTCAGATGAACTACAGTATTTACTTAATGATGCATCTAACCTTGGTAGACTATTTGGAATACCTAAACTACACAAAGATAAATTCAACCCACCCTTTAGACATATCATATCAAATAAAAAGACAAAAACAGAAAAAATAGCACATTATGTAGATACCATTTTTAACCTCTGTTCAAAAAACTAACTCATATTTAAAGGACTCTTGGACATTTCTAGATGTACTGTTTCAACACAGGAATGATCTCTCTCAGTGTATACTAGTGACGCTTGATACAGAAGCACTGTATACCAATATTCCACATGACAAGGGACTAGAATTATTAAGACTGTTTCTACACAAGTATGCTAAACTCTCTACACAAAGTTAATACTATTTGCACCTTAGTAGATATTATTCTTACCAATAATTTTTTCTACTTCAATGACATGATTTATCACCAAACAAAAGGGGTAGCTATGGGATCCAAATTAGCACCTGCTTTCACTAATTTGGTTCTTTCAGCGTGGGAAAATGGCTTTTTTTTAACAAAATTGATGGTTTTGATAATATTTTATTATATAAAAGATATATTGATGTCATCTTTTTTGCATGGCGTGGTGACTTTACTAGCCTTATCTCCTTTATAGATAGTATGAGAAAAAGCATTGCATTTCTGAATTTCACCGTTTCAAGTTATGGTCACTCTATTTCCTTGATACAAAAATAGACATTTTACCCTCTGGATTATTGACTTCAACTGTGTACAGAAAAGACACTTACAAGATTAACTTTTTGAACTATACCAGCCAACATCCTGCATACATGAAGAGAAACTTAGTTAAAGCAGACTTTATCAGGTTATCCAGAATAGTAAGAGAAGATGATGAAGTCCTTAAACAGTCTATGCTTTTAATGAAAATGTTTGCTATCAGAAATTACCCTAAGACACATGTACATAGTTCATTTACAGATCATACATTAAAAGGTCTCTCAGCTTCCCACTCTCTATTTCCAGAGACATGAGTAATATCAGAAATATGTTGACCAGAAACTGGGATATTGTTTCCAGCATACCACATGCTAATGATGCTCTTGGTAACTCACCTGCTTTTTCTTATAAATGCATAAAAAACATACGTTCTCTTGTACAGAACAGAGATTCTTATTTTCTTACACACAGACATGACACTGGTAGTACACCAGGGATGCACACTTGTAAAAACTGTGTAGTTTGTCAATACATTTTGGTCTGTAATAATTTCACTTTTAATCACTGTAATTACACTATACACTTCCCTAAAGCAGTTCCATTGCCATTCCACATTTGTTTTATATGCTGGAATCTGTACTTCTTGTGCAAGTTTTTATATTGGAAAAACCACCAGACGGCTGTCAGATAGGATAAAAGAAGACTTAGGTGCCATTAGATATAACAATCATAATAATGCATTAGCTAAGCATAGTAATTGCCCTAATTTTAAAAAAATTGTATTTTTTGTAGTTGAGCAAACTGACTTGTTTTTTTGGCAACTGCAAGCTATTCCTAGAAGTCAGAGAACTTAAATGGCAACTTTTGCTTAATGCTGAAGTCCCTCCAGGACTCAACGAAAGCACAAATATAAAATGTGCACTATGATGGTTTGGCTAAGCCTTTTAATACTGTTGTTTATTCATGATTTTAAATGAATATTCAGTGTGTTACATCACTATTGTTTACAGTATATGCAGCTATGCAAATTGATTCAATCAAAAATGTACATATGGTTCTATTGGTTATTTATGCCAGTTTATTATTGGTTACTATATTAACACGTGTTTTTTCTTTACTGTATTTGTACTACTGTACGATGCTATTCATTGTATTCTGAAGAAGTTCAATTATCTGGAATGAATGAAAGCGCTTAATATATCTAATTCAGTGTCTGTGTCATTTTTTACCAGTTCTCTTTTATTTTGACTATCTAGAAGTATTAAGGACTATGCTTTTAATGCCATAGAAGTTTTTATTGAATATTTTTATTTATTATTTATTTATTTTACATTTATTGACCATGCTAGTCTAACTGGATATATGTCCATTTTCAGTAGAGGCCTGGGGAGAAAAGCTCCAATCATTGGCAACAACATAACATACAATATATACAATAGTAAAATGAATAACAGAACATTTTGTTGAGATTGTAAATATGGAAAAACTTATACAGAGTCCTTTATGGGATTTAGCTAACATCTGAGGAAGTTTAGCTATTTAGCGGATGAAAGCACTTAATGTAATAAATTGTTGGTGGATTATCTGTGGATGCTTTCTTTTTATTTTAGTTATTTAGCTAACATCTAATACAAAGAGCAGACAACACTGAAAAAAAACATAAGCTCCATTTTTTTTTGAGTAAGAAGGAAAGCTAATATAAAAATTCTTATAAAGTACTAAGAAGGAAATCTCGTTAGATACTAGTGAGATGTTAAATAACTGGTTAATACAGGTCAGCATCCTAGTACAATAGATTAGCAAAGTATGGGGAGAGCATGATATTAACAGACTTCTTCTATTAGTAGCGTTTTTTTCTTTATTTCCGAATCTGCATTTTATGGCCATGGAAAGACAAACTGACACAGATACAGGGTCCAGTAGCCACGATTGTTTGGATCTGACTCCACATCCTATTCCAATGGAACCAAATGAAGATGATGATGATACTGAAATCCACAGTCAGGAATTAATGGATTTATCTCTGCATCCTATTCCTCAGGAACTGATTGATTTGCTAGTTACCCTGGATAATAATACTGGTAAAGCACAAGAAATCCTGAAAAGATGTAGTCAGTATCAGAACAATTCCAACTCTGCTACACAACAAAATAATTCTATGACTTCTGTGTCTTTGATGTCTCCTGTACGGCAAAATACTTCCGTGCCTCCTGTACAGCCAAATGGTGCAACTAAACAAAGGTTAGTTATAATTCCTAACTTGATTTCTGCAGCTAATATGACTGTTATCACCAATACAACAGATAGTAATACTATCTTTTCACAGTCCAATAATGTACACTCACTTATAGACATCCATGCATCTCCACTTCCTGCTGTTAGATTAACTAATACATCGCAGAAGCAGTTTAAAACACTTAGACCAGGAATTAAATCTGGCATACAACAATGTAAATTTATTACAGATTCACAAATTCAGAATAAATATAACGTTGGACCCAACAAATAACTCTTACTTCTTTGTAAATACACTACTAACACAGAGGAATCACTGTGCAAACACCTGTAATATTGTCCTTTATTTTAAAATGCGAACAGGAATCCACTTCATCAATAAAACAAACTTGAAATAGTTTAGCGCTTTCACCCACTCTATGTGGGCTTCTTCAGAACAGCATTACCAATATTCACAAACATTTAAATAACTTTTTAGGTGCCAAAAAGTTCACAAATTCCTGGTCCTTCTACTAGACATGAGATGCATAAAAGAATTATTACTGATTATTCATTATCTAGATTAAATAACAGTTCGGCTTTACAGCAAGATAATCACAATTCCGTTTCTATGTACAAAGCTGCTGTAATAAACTCTAATGGGCAAGATAATATCAACAGCAGTACAATTCTATGGAAAATGTGCAAATAAATAATGTTTGTCATACCAGGAAATCTGCAAATGAATGTGGTAACCATTTTAACGTATTTAATAATGGACAAAGGAACACTATGAATCAAACTACAGTACTGGACAATGTGGTTAACACTGATAACTGTCAATTAAGAAGTGCTATGGCTGAGAATGATCATGATTTCACTAACATGATTACTGCTACTACTGATTATTTCCATAGAATGGTAGACATTTCATTATATTTGCAGCAAGACAATTCATGCAGTTCATACATTGCTTCTAAAGGTTCACTCGCTAATAACACAGATTCAGTCTACCCTTACAGTTTACAATATCCTGACTCTTGCAAAATGAATATTTTTAAACTAGAACATATGCTAAAGGCATTTAAAAATATTGAATACAATATTAAATTTATTGATTCATGCTTACACCATGGCATTGCACCTAAGGGTCTCAGACTATACAAATTCCCTAACAACATTAAATCTGACTCTGAACTGTACATTTCTTTAAGAAACCTTTATCAAGAAACTGGGTTACAGTTTCTAAGGTATATTAACACTGACAACAAACACAGACTTAATGACTTTAAAACTGCTATTGACAAGTTAAATACAATACTACAACACCCAGAATTTGATTTATTCATTTTTATTTTAGCATCAATCCACGTTTAGATAGACATATTTCTGTTTTAATTCAAAGAAAAAAGAAAAAAAATGCACAGGGATATGCAACAATATGAAAATCACTTAGCTTTCCCTGTTAAAGACCAGAGAAAGTAATTTTCTTATCAGTCTAGACATCAGCCAGCTTGAAGGTATGACGTACAGAGAGATTCCACGAGGTCTTCCATTTCCAACGGCTCAAATTAACAGCAAAGTTCAACAGTTCAGTCTGTGTCTGCAAATAGATACAACAGAGTTAAGCAGTGTCAGCGTTCACAGTAACCAGCAATTTTATGCTTCAGAACAGCCACAAAGAATTGTTCAGACTGAATTACAGAGGAATATACATAGAGGGTCATCGGATTCAAGGAATATACAAAGAGATGTGCATTTAACCACTAACATGTCCCCACAAAATGAAACACGAACGCTTTCTGCTTCTGCAATACCAGCTTCACAATCAACTAATTTTTATGCATCCTATGCTGCAGCTTCATCATCCTCCATGCCTTCTTTTTTTGTTCCCTTCTCTCATTCAAGACAAAACAAAGTTAATTACACCAAACAATACTATAAATTTACAAACAGACATTGCTACTCCATTAGGGGAAAGAGGAAAGGGCAGAGGGACTTCCAGACATTGCAGAAACTCGCATTTTCAAAATCTGAGGTCCAGAACTATAACAAGAAGTTTTATGAAGAAATAAAGAACTTTAACTCTAACTGCCCTATTCTAAATGATTCCTTACCATTGTCTGTTTATACTTAGGTTCATAGGTAGGTACTAGGCTATTGGCCCTAGGGCCTATACAAGCCTAGCCAAAAAGGTACCCTGGCTTTCACCACTCAAGAAAATTATTTTCCTGTGCCCCTGTCAAGCAGAACCACAGAAGTGATCCCCGGGGTGAATTTCCTATTACCCATCCAATCATCAAGATTTTCCTTGAAGAGTGCCAATGAGGAGCTCTGTATGACATAGGTAGTCTGTTCCAGAGTATGGGAAGTCTCTGGGACAGGAATTTATCCCTCCAGCATGTTCTGTTTATTGTGGTGACAAGGCTTAGGTCCCTAGTCCATGTAGCTTGGAGGGATTGGGATTTCTTTAAGTGGAACATGTCCAACAGCTCTGGGTTTGACATAGCTTTGTATATTAGGCAGAGATCACCTCTGAGTAGGCGATATGCAACGCAGTAAAACTGGAGTTTTTTGAGTCAGTCTGCGTAAGGCATCTGTTTGAGGCCAGTAATCCTCTTTGTGAAGCATTTTTGTGGCCTTTCCAATTGTTGTAGATGTCTTGCGAGGTACATACCAAGAGGGGCGTTGTACTCTATAATGGGTCTAATGAGTGATGACTAGAGGGGAACAATGACCTCTTTTTCTGGATGAGAAGCCTTTTGTGATGAGGTGTGCCACGTAGAAGGATTTCCTGACCACTGTGGTGATGTGATTATCAAAGGAGAGACTACTGTCCACCTGGGTCCCAAGGTCTCTTATCACACTTTCAGTGTCAAGTAGACTACCGCCTATGTTGTAGTTCATGGGTACATAGTTTTTACCAAAGGGGATGACAATGCACTTTTTGGCATTGAGCTTGAGACCATGGCTTTGACACCAGGCACCTGTCTCAGTGAAGCCCTTTTGTGGGATGTCCACATCGTTAGGAATTTCGATTATGGCTCCTAGTTTGCAGTCATCTGCAAATTTAGTTTGCCAAAGTCCTTCTGTGTTAGCCTGTACTTCAGAGAAGTAGATACCAAACAGGAGAGGACCCAGGACTGAACCCTGTGGTACTCCACTTGTCACTGGCCTGAAGTCTGATTTGGAGTCTGCTACTTTCACAGTGTGGGTTCTGTCAGTAAGCCAGTTGGCAACCTATCTTGTGACATAGGGATTTATACCTAGTTTAGTGAGTTTATCTATAATTCCAGAGTGGGGGATGGTGTTGAATGCCTTGGCGAGATCTAGACAGGCTGTGTGAACCACCTTACCCTCATCTATGGCTTTGGTGACTACTTCAAAGAAGTCTATCAGGTTTAGGAGACATGATCTGCCTTTTACAAACCCGAACTGTGTGGGGTCCAGAGTTTGGAGATCTCCAATGTCTTTGTTTATGAGTTCCATGATGATACGTTCCATGGCCTTGCAGACCAGGCTCATCAGGCTAATGGGGCAGTGTTTCCCGGGGATCTATTGTGGCCCCCTTTTGTGGAGTGGGATAACCATTGTGGTGCGCCACTCAATGTGCACAAAGCCTGAGGTGAGGCTATGACTGAACATGGTACTTAGGTGGGGTGCCAGTTCATTTTGTAGTTCGTGTAGAAGGCAGCCTGGGATGTTGTCAGGTTCCATGGATGCTGTGTTCTTGGCTTTGGAGAATGAGGTTTTTACCTGTGCAGCCGTGATTACAGGAACTTTGCATTCTTCCGGTATAAAGATAGGCCCTTTAGGGGGTGAGGGGGGGGGGTAAAGTTAGCACTGAACCTATCTGCCAGGATGTTGGCAATATCAGTTGGTTCTGTATATTTAGTGTCATTGTGCTGTAACTCAGAGCAGATCTAAGTGTTGCCATTGAGATTCTTGACATCGCTATAGAATGCTTTGTGGTTGTCTTTAGAATCAGTGGCGATTTTGTTTTCATAACTAGCTTTGGAGGATTTTATGAGGGATCTCAGCTTCTTACTAAGGCTGACCAGGGAGTTCCTCCAATCATGGGATTTTACTCTTTTTTGCAACAGTTTCTTCTTCTGTTGTAGAATTTGTTTATGGCAGAAGACCACCAGATTGGATTCATTTTTTTGGAGGATAGTATCTTGGTTCTGTTAGAGATAGCATGATCCATGCACTTGTGTAAGTGCTTATAAAGCGCATTTGTGAAGGATTCAGCAGTCGTACCGCTATTGTCCATCTGCATGGGTGTCGTGAAGTTTGCCACTTCTGTCTTAAGAAGCGTGAAGTTGGCTTTGGAAAATTTTTTATGGTTGTTTTCCAAATGGCGGGTGGAAGCGGGATGTGGATGTCTAGGGTTATTAGCTTGTGGTCGGATCTGACCAACGAGGAGCTGACCTCTGTTGTGGAACACCGGTCACCCATGTTGGTGATGACCAGGTCTAGGATATTGCTGCCCCTGGTGGGGGTGTGGATAAGTTGATCCAAGGCATTGGAATTGATGATTTCCAGAAAACGTTGAGCAAAAGAGTTGGTACAAGAGTAGTTTTCCCAGTTAATGGTAAGGTAGTTGAAATCACTCATTATTAGAGTGTTGTGTTGTACCTTAATATTTTCCAGTGTATCAAGAAAAGAGGAGTGGGAATCCTGGGGCATGGTGGGGAGTATGTCGCAAGCTACAATCTGGATTGCGGTTTTGCCCAGAGTTAGTTGAACTTGGATAATCTCGGATGCATTATGCTGAGCAACTACTTGGAGGTGTGGATATCCTTAATGAATATGGACATGCCTCCACCTTTAGTGTTTCGGTCCGGGTTTGTTGGCCGAAAGGTGTGGTATGAATTGTAGCCTGGTAATGCAGGGGTGCTCTCTGGAGCTTTGAACCAGGTCTCTGTCACCGCACAGATGTCAATGTTCTCCATTTTAAGGAGTGCCTCGAGTGAGTGCATTTTGAGGTTTAGACTTTTAGCAATGAGTAGCATTACTCTCAGATTTTGCTTGCTTGTACCTGTTACGGTGGTGAATTTGTCATTTGAACCTTGCCTAAAAAGGGCACTATAGGGGTGGTAAGAGCCTTTGCAAGTATCTGGAACCCCAAGGGTGACAGGTGCAGGCCATCTCTGGCAAAGCAGCGTGGTATGTCGATCATGTCATCCCAGGCAGATAGATACTGGATTCCCTTAGAATGACACCAGAAGCTTAGCCAATTGTTAAAGTCAATCATTTTGTCCTTGTACTGTGGTATCATTCTGGGTGATGGCAGGATGCTACTCAGGGCTAGGTCATACCTGCCTGGGCTACAAGATCGGAGAGCTCCTCCATGTCTCTTTTCATGTAGTCCAGGGAGGTACGTCTCAGGTCATTCACACCAACATGGACAATGACAGAGTCATATTTGTACTTGTTGTGGAGTGACCTGAGTGCATGTATTATGTGGCGGATCCTGGCAACCGACAAGCAGCTGACAGTAACTTTTTCCTTGTTTAGCCTGGTGAGTGGAACATCAGTCTGCCTGACAATAGAGTCAACTATGACTAGAGTGTTGGGTACATTATACCTTATGGGCTGTAGTTGAGTGGCACACTGAGTATGTGGGCTATGTGTCATTTGGGTTGTGTTGGGTGGTGGAGGTTGCTTGCATTTCTGCTTTGGAGGTCTCAGTTGTTTGGCATATTTTTACTGAGACCCTCTGCAAATGTAGGTATGTGTTTTGTGCTTCTGTGTGTGTGTTTTGGTGGTGTAGGTTATGAAAGATTATGTGATGAGTGTGGTATGGTGCAAGTGTTTACCTTCTCCTCTTGACTGTCTAGTCCAGTCTTCGGTGAAGAGAGCTTTGCTTCCAGTTTGGCTATATAAGTGCATCTCTCACAGGTCATAGTGTTGGATGGTAGGAGGAGAGGGTTGTCTGTGTACATGAGGCAATTGCTACATTGTCCCAAGTTGCCCAGATTCATCAGTTAGACAGGAGAAAACACCGGGAGCTCACCTTTAGACATGCCTGAATAGGTGCTTATTTATTAAGTACTAAAAACAACTTTCCTCACTTGTCTAGAGGAAAACAGAGTGCTGTAGTAATTTGTAACTTATTTAGTGCTTACAATGAGTTCTGAACAAGTGCTGAGCTCAAAGAAACAGATTTGAGTGCTAAAACTAAAAAGCTGACTAGTTGCAAGGGAAAATTTGAAGATTAGACTTTATGGCGCCAGGAATAGTTTAACCCTAGTTAAGTGGGGGGGGGGGGGCACAAACAGTCCTGGACACAGCAAATCTGTATCTGGACAAGACCTGCCAAAGGAAAGAGGTGAAACAAGCTTAGAATTTTTTTTTTCAGTAAAAGTGGAAATGGAGAAAGCTGGAACATAAGTTAATTCAACATTAAGAATCTGAGTGGGATGGCCTTCACAAATGTTCTCTATTAGACTGAACGAACTAATGACACTAGACTGGGAGGAGTGTCACAGATCAAATATACAGTATGGGCGGGCAACTGCAAAGCCAACAAGTATAATAACACCACAACACTAGGAAGGGTGGTGGGAAAAATTACAGTTCCTAGCTGTAGCCACTAAATTAAAGTTTTAAACAGATCAAGGAGCAAGCAGACTCTAGAGAATGCTTTTAACTGTAAACAGACAATTATAGTAATGCACACTATTACAGTTCGTAGCTACAGAACACAGAAACCTCAGGAAATCAAAACTACACAGAAAAGCTCGGATAGAGCACTCACAAACAGAAAATACAACTCTCAGTATGAAAAAGCAGTTTACAGTTAAGTAATTCAGTAAACATGCAATTAGAGTAATGAAACAGTAGCTAGCAATGAAAAATACAGTTAAATACAGTATAAAACAGTATATAAATGCAGTGAAACAATACAAAAAGCTTTATAAAAGTGCAAAATGTAGTTAATCAACTGTATAGCACAATTATAAGCATTTCAGAAGTGCAGTTCAGAGAAATAAGTGTAAAAAATAACTTATCTTGCTCTTGGAATCTTAAGGAATTTCCACTTAGTTTCAGTAATGAAATACAATTCACAGCCTGAGCAATACAAGCACAACCTTTTCAAGACAGAGGGTTTATATACCAGTAAGGATGGAAGAATTAGAAGATCAAATTACTACTCAGCCCCTGCTATTACCCAATCACTCATACTACAGAAGGTCAGGGTCCTTGTTACTCTCAATAATAATGAAGACAGACTATCAGCATACAGCAAATTTTTCGCATTTACAGTCAAATGAACAAAATTATACTAATTTGCATAGCCTTGTTGATCAATATGCTTTATCTGACTAATATATCTGACAGCAACATAACTGCACCTATAACTACTAGTACTATGCGTTTTTAGCTGATTTTACAACTGAATCTACTAAAAATGTTAATGAAAAAATGCCAAACATTTTAGCTGACAACTTTATTACAGTTATCTATGAATGTTAATAATGCTTTAGGTAAAGTAAATACAGTCAGTGAATTTTCTAATAATTTTATAGTAAATGTTTCTAATGGAGTATAAGACCAAGGAATCTTTGTATAATAATGATGTTATGAATTCTGCAATTTATAATGACAGAAGCTTTAGATTTCAGGATTCAAATACCGAAAGTGCCACTTATTCACACATTAAAAATGACACTCACAACAATGCTAACTTTTCTGATTCTTACATCAATGAAATTAATAAACTTATAAATAATATGAGTACAGCAGTAGTAAATCTAACTAAAAGACAACTTTCACATAACCATATTAATGTTTTACAGAAAGGGTTTATTTTTATCCCAGCCCAGAGGGCATATCTGCCTGACTTATTGTTAGACCTTCATCTTTATATCAGAAAACTCAACTTAAAAATACAGTTTCATAACAAAGATAAAGACAGAGAAAATGACAGTATCACTGTAAATAGTTTAGATTCTAATGATTCTGAAGACGAAGCAGATCATTTTTTAACTATGAAACCTAAAAGTTTATATAATCCAACCTTACACAACACATTACATGCGTATCTAAAAATCTGTGAAAGTGCTAACAGACAGCTTTGCAACTCCAATGAAACAGCAAAATGGCACAATTTAACATGAAGAAACAATAGCACTGCAAGAACGTTCAAGTGATAAAACCTTGAGAATAATGCGTGCTGATAAAGGCACTGGTTTAGTGCTCATGGAACAATCTATGTAATACACAAAATGGAAGAAACACTTAAAAATAATGAATATTTTGAACTTGTTGACATTAAAATAGTTAAACATTTTTTAGCAGTAGATAAAAAGCTTAAAACTTTAGCTATTAATAATGCTATTTCTTCAGATGAACTACAGTATTTACTTAATGATGCACCTAACCTTGGTAGACTACTTGCAATACCTAAACTACACAAAGATAAACTCAACCCGCCCTTTAGACATGACATATATCAAATAAAAAGACAAAAACGGCAAAAATAGCACATTATGTAGACACCATTCTTAACCGTTTGTTCAAAAAACTAACTCATATTTAAAGGACTCTTGGATATTTCTAGATGTATTGTTTCAACACAGGAATGATCTCTCTCAATGTATACTAGTGACGCTTGATACAGAAGCACTGTATACCAATATTCCACATGACAAGGGACTAGAATTATTAAGACTGTTTCTACACAAGCATGCTAAACTCTCTATACATAAAGTTAATACTATTTGCACCTTAGTAGATATTGTTCTTACCAATAATTTTTTCTACTTCAATGACATGATTTTATCACCAAACAAAAGGGGGTAAAGTATGGGATCCAAATTAGCACCTGCTTTCACTAATTTGGTTCTTTCAGCATGGGAAAATGAGTAGTTTTTTAACAAAATTGATGGTTTTAATAATATTTTATTATATAAAAGATATCAATGACATATTTTTTGCATGGTGTGGTGACTTTACTAGCCTTATCTCCTTTATAGATGGTATGAGAAAAAGCAATACATTTCTGAATTTCACTATTCCAAGTTATGGTCAATCTGTTAACTTCCTTGATACAAAAATTGACATTTTACCCTCTGGATTACTGACTTCAACTGTGAACAGAAAGGACACTTACAAGATTAACTTTTTGGACTATACCAGCCAACATCCTGCATACATGAAGAGAAACTTGGTTAAAGTACAATTTATCGGGTTATCCAGAATAGTCAGTGAAGATGATGAAATCCTTAAACAGTCTAGAAAATGTTTGCTATCAGAAACTACCCTATGACACTTGTACATAGTTCATTTACAGAAGTTACTAATAATAGAAACACTAAATTTCAACCTATTCTCAAAGACTACGTCATGAAAAACATTAACAGGTCTCCCAGTTTCCCACTCCCCATTTCCAGAGACATGGGTAATCTCAGAAATATTTTGGCCAAAAAATGGAATATTGTTTCCAGCATACCACATGCTAATGATGCTCTTGGTCACTCACCTGCTTTTTCTTATAAATGCACAAAAAACATACGTTCTCTTGTAGAGAACAGAGATTCTTATTTTCTTACACACAGACATGACACTGGTAGTACACCTGGGATGCACACTTGTAAAAACTGTGTAGTTTGTCAATACATTTTGGTCTGTAATAATTTCACTTTTAATCACTGTAATTACACTATACACTTCCCTAAAGCAGTCCATTGCAATTCCACATTTGCTGTATATGCTGGAATCTGCACTTCTTGTGCAAGTTTTTATACTGGAAAAACAACCAGATGGCTGTCAGATAGGATAAAAGAAGACTTAGATGCCATTAGAGCTAACAATCATAACAATGCATTAGCTAAGCATAGTAATAATTGCGCTAATTTTAAAAACATTGTATTTTTTTGTAGTTGAGCAAATTGACTTGTTTTTTGGCAACTGCGAACTATTCCTAGAAGTCAGAGAACTTAAATTGCAATTTTTGTTTAATGATGAAGTCCCTCCAGGACTCAGTGAAAGCACAAATATAAAATGTGCACTGAGATGGTTTAGCTAAGCCTTTTAATACTGCTGTTTATTCATAACTTTAAATAAATATTCAGTGTGTTACATCACAATTATTTACAGTATATGCAGCTATGCAGATTGGTTTAATCAAAAATGTACATATGGTTCTATTGGTTATTTATGTCAGTTTATTATTCCTTACTATATTAACACCCCAACAACCCTGCTATTATTTTTTTAAAATTTTATTAATAATAAAAAATAAAAAGCACCCCAATTTTTTTTTTAATATTTAAAAATTTATATTTTTTATAATTTTTTTAAAAAAAAACTTTTTATTTTAAATTTTTTTTTATTTTTTATATATATATATATATATATATATAAAATTTTTTTAAAACACACACACACCAAAAAAAACTTATACTTTTATTCTGTTTTTTACAAAACAAAATA
>NC_056739.1:186982638-187045464 GCF_019279795.1 Protopterus annectens | reverse complement strand
TTGGATTCCTATCCAGGCGTGTCCAACAACTGGAATGTCCACAGAGGTTCCTTAGTAAAAGATTACAGGGCATAAGTAATATATGTTGCATGCAGACCGGCTCAAGGCTCTATCCCCTGTATACTGTCTCCTACAGGCTTTTGAGGGGAGATCTATGCCTGGCATACAGGGCATTGTCAGACCCCACTCTGATGGACCTTCAGCATATCCACAAAACAGACTGTACCAGAATTACCCATTCTAAAGACTTAAAACCTTGCTTGTGATATAAATAGGACCTGCTGGAGAGATGGGTATCTCAGAGACTACCCTGTCTGTGGAACAGGCTCTCCATCCATGTGAGGCAGAGTTCCTCCTTAAGACAATTCAAGTGCACTTTGGACAATTGAATGGGAAACCAGAAATTCATCCCTTGTTTGGCAATTGTCTGTGATGCAAATGGGTAACCTGTAAATGGTTAATCTCCCAGGCCCATGCTTACACTTATCAAGGGTATCAGAACTCATCAGAAATTTGGGATGCATGACTAAGCTTAAAAAGGTCCTTGTGGTCGGTAGCCTAGTAAACACCTATGAACCTATTAAAAGGTTTATTAGGGAAGTTTTGATATCTTTATCCTTTCTATGTCACCTTCGTATCTGTAGAATATTGATCATAACCTTCTATTTTGAAAGTGTCTCCACAAGTTTTAGCAGAGCCAGACAAAGTGTATTGCTGGTGCATAGTTAATACAAATAGTTTTCGGTATGTCTTCGTTAATTTTATAGCCTGCCACTCCTTGAAGATGTCTCAGTATCTCAAACAAGGTCTCTAAATCCTTAGGAGGGTCCTTTAAAAAAAAAGGCATCTGCAAACATGGCCAGTTTAAACTGCAAGGTATCTTGTTTCCACCTCTTTGTAAGAGATTGCCCTGTACCTGGAACCTCTAGCCAAAAACATAAAGCAGACTGCAAAGGGGATATTGGACACCCCTGTCTGGTACCTCTCTGAGCTACAAAGCTGTAATTACTTTTAGCCTTTGTCTTTATTCTAGCTTGTGAGTCTATATAGAGCTCAAGAAGTTTAATGAATTCTGACAAATTTATCCTAACATTTCCCATAAGTATTCCCAGTGCACACAATTGAAGGCTTTTTCTGCGTCAAGGCCTAATAACAATAGGTGTACTTCTCTCCACTTCGACTCTATTGGATTAACCATTAGGATGTTATTAAATGTTTGTCTCCCTTTTATGAAGCCACTTTGATCCCCTTTGGCTAGTGTCCTCCATAAGTTAATCAATCTAGATGCCAAAATTGAGACAAAGGTCTTATAGTTGTGGTTCAGTACAGCAGTTGACCTGTATGAGCCCAAGTTGGAGGGTTCTTTTCCTCCATTATGTATAATGGATATTGCCTCTTTCCATGACTTGAGAATGAGCCCATTTTTATAAAAAACTTATTGAAAAGTGTAGTCCAATACTGTATCATATCCTTTAATACCATTTTTCCAGACTTCTGCTGGCAACTCTCCCCACCCTGGAGATTTCCCCACTCCATTTTGAAAATATGCCGTCTAACTTCTTGTGGGGTTATGAGCTGTACTAGTTTATGTTCCTGAATGATGTTTGGCTGTGTCAGGCAGTCCAAAAAGTTCTCCAAATCTTGTGGCCATTCATTTCCAGTGATTTGTTTCTGAAATAAATAGCATCTCTCTAAACATTTCCCCTATTTTCACCATCTCAAATATTAACTTCTTTCTAATGTATGCAACTCAAGTTTTCTAGCTAAGTTTGGCTGCCATAACTTTTAACAGCCTTGGCGAGTTAGCAAAATATTTTATCCAGGTCACCCACATCCTGAATTTGCATCAGTTTCTTCTGTAAGGTGACCCTCCCATTTTGATAACTGTTGAAGCTCCTGATCCTATACTGGAGGCAGAAACCTATTCCTCTGTTGGAAATATTTTAACTTGACTAGTTTTATATTTGTTTAAAAAAAATGCTTCTGGGTTCAATGTTTTTGTTCATTTCTGCATATCTTCACCTTAATGTTCTTAATTTGATCCCATTGTAGCCACCATCCCTCTTGCTGTGGCACCAGGGGCTGGCAAGTCTCTTAAGTTTGTTTTCTCTAAATAATCTAACCATATAAACCCTATTCTTCATTGTCTGCCTTGTTTAATGTATACAGGTTTATGTAACACACACAAAACCATCTTAAGTTGTCAGACAGTTGGATCTGTAGCATGAAAAATATTCATATTTCTCTGCTATAAAGATTCTATCCAGTCTGGACCAAGTCTTAACATTTGTCAGAGAAAGATGTAAACATTTACATTTGCAGTCTGAATAATACCTCTCCATCTGTTTGTATGATGTGACTGCTTAGAAGTTACCTTCTGGAGGGACTGTCTTTCCTGGGACCTCCCGAGACTTCATTAGGTGGAATGACCACATTCCATTCTCTCCCTACTAGTAACGATCCTTGCTGGTAGTTTACTGTTTCCTCTAATACTTGCCTATTTCTGTTTTAGTGGACTCTGGAGGTAGATGTATGCCATCTATTGTAATATGGGTATTCCCCCATGTAGATCGCTGTGTGTTTATGTATCTTTAAGAAGCTATGCAAGGGCTTGCACAAGTGTATAAATACAGAGCATGTGCGAGTCTGACTGCCATTTTGTAGTAAGCTGTTGAGATGTAAGCATGTATGTAAGGTCGGTCTGTTAGCTAGTTTGTAGTTTATGATGCTGCTGTCCATCCTGATGTTTGTGTGTTAAAGCATCTAAACGAAATACCCCGCCTGTTTGTCATCTATGTTAGAGAGGGACAAGCCACATGGTGTCAGAAGTGGCATCTCTAAAGGGACATGAGATTAATAGAAGCAATGGCCAAAACGATTTGCTGTCAGAGTTCAGTATCTTCCACTTGAGTTCGAGGGGCATCCAGTTGGCACTGGAGTAATGTACAGGAGTGAGTCATCCCTACTGTATGCATAATTTGCAAAACAGGTCAAACTATTTTCGGATATTAAAACTTGCTTCTTATTTGCAAAATATGAAACGAGACATACAGAATGCTCTAAATGAAATTTGAATAAACCAGTATGTCAGATACTGATAAAATTCTAATTACTACAGAAAGTGTTTGAAATAGTCCGAATTGCATAAAACAAATAAAAGGAAATTACCATGTTTTGTGAAGCCCGCATTTTCGTATTAATCAAAGCTATCCGAGTTATCAGAAGTGTACTAAGTGTTTGCATGTTTATGCAGTATTGCAGAAATGTTATTTCGCTAGATACAGCTATTAGAACATATTTCGCAAAATACAATATTTCAAAGAGTTTGTTGTGCATGTGAATGTTGTTGCAAGCTCACAGACCAGTTTGTAAATAATTACAAGGGCCATATTTTCAATGTGTTTGGGCCTAGTTTGTGGGCATGGCTGATAGATTTTGAAAACCCATTGCACTTGTGTTTGATGATGATGTTGCAGAGAACTGGAGTGAGCAAGAGTAGGACATTTTCATACAGGCTGCATTTTCTGATAAAGATGACCATACATAGGCATTTATTCTGCTTAATTTATCTGGATCATATGCCATTGAAAGGGAGTGTTCATTTGTGCATGCATCTGCTGTCTATACAGGAGAGGGGGAAACGAGTTGTATTGTACTGGCTAAGTCAATGGAGGACCCATAGTGCTTAAAACATAAATTAAGAGAAATGTGCAACCCCCAGACAAATGCTACAATGGAAAGGCACTAATTTTATACAAGAGATCAAAAGTCTGGTGAAACCTTTGCAGCATATATAATTTACTTGAGAAACACTGCTAAAACATGCAGACTTGGAGATTTAAGGGCTGAGTTGATAAAGGACAAGACGTGTGTGGTTTTAAAGATTATGTTGAGAGAGAGATTTTGCTTCATGACAGTGATATAACTTTGAATAAGGCCATTGAGATTTGTCAGATATATAAGCTGCAAAGTAAGCAAACAAACTGATGTTGAACAAATTCAGTATTTATTACATGTCAGCAAACAAAAAAAGGAAACTGTTTCGGCTAATGTAGTTACATAGCCTTCCTCATTGTTAAAGAAATACAAAGAACAAATTCCTTTTATGCATGACATCAACCACAAAAGATAAACTGGTCACATTATAAGTGCTTATTGAGACCTGGTGGAAAAAGACTACCCAATTTAATTATCCACTTTTCTTTGGCATCAAGAATATTGTGCCGTCCAGATTTATTTTATCTGTTGCCCTCAATTTTATCTATTATCGTGAATCTAAAAGGTTCTGTAGAATGTACTAGCGAGCGTTTGTATAATGCACTAGTGGGCTTCCTTATCCTCATCACTAGTATGTTCAGATACTCTTATTCACGGTGGTCTCGAAGTCTGACCCATATAGAATGCTGAGCAACTGCATGTGGCCAGGTAAATTATCCAATCACTATGGCAGTTAGCAAAAAAATGTGACATCAAAAGCATTTCCTGAATTTTGACTGGTAAATTGTTTAGACTTTATGATTCTATTGCAGTGAACAAGATTATCCCCCAATAATGGTGTTTGTATACCCGTGTTACTCGAACCTCTGAATCCTTGTTTATAGTGACTTAAAGGGAGCCCAAATTCCTGCCTCTACGAAAAGAAAATTGGCATTTCTCCTGAAGAAATTGAGACGTTATGATCAGCCAACAAGGTGTCAAGTGTGTCCGTATTCCTTCCATATGTGGTAACCAGTGATAGAAATATGGATAGGGACATTGTGGATGTCACCAAGTTATGTGAAGAAACAAATCTTTGAGGGACAACCTTTTTATAATATAGGTCTTGGCAAACTAAGCAAAGACCTTCTCACTTTAGAACAACAGTTGTGAGAGGAAAGTTCGCAAATTTCAGCGAGACAAAACTTAGCTGGGAAACCCATTTAATTACAATAAACATGTTAGGTCTGAGGAAGGGAACACTAAAGTTGACCAGAGGGAAGCATCCCAGATCCATCCTTAAATGCCCAGCTGGTATGGAGACATCAATGGGGATGATACCTCATCAGCCACAGATTTGGATATACAGCAGGTTGCAGATTCACTCACCCCAAAAAGAAGTAACACCACAGCCCCCTTAGACCCCACTACAAAATAGCAGGGAGAAAACATTCAGAAAATAGGCAACATGGCGAGGCTGTTGAAACTACTAATTCAGAAGTGAATGTATGTAATGTTTTAAATATCTCTAATACCACCTTGTCACAGACACAAACAAGTCTGCTCAATAAAGGCTTAAACTTTATTCCTGTTTTTTTTCATTTCTGAGGATCATTTAGTGCCGGATGCATTCGCATTTTGTAGACTTTTGAATTTAAAACTACACTTTCAAGGATCTTCTGATGGGTGACTCTTATAGTTTTCACTTACAAGTCTAAAGTTGTACCACCCATGCACAGCAATGTTCAGTTATTTCAAACAAGTGTATTGGAGGATTTGCATTTCTATTCCAGGGAGTTGAGCTATAAGGCTAACAATCTCTTAAAGATTGAACTAGAGGCCCTACATGATTTAGAGAACAATGATTTGGTTATTCTCTCTGCTGATAAAGGTGGGGCGGTTGTGGTCATGAACTGGGCTCAGTATGATACTGAGGCACATAAACAACTTGGCGATGGGAGACATTGTGAGGATGCCTTTAGATCCAACATTTTAGATTTAAAAACCAGATTGATTTCTTATCTGCTAGGCAGGAGGGAATTATCTCTGACACTACTTTGTATCATCTTAGTGTTGGATGTCATGAATCAATACAGTTTTATATCCAAGATTCACAGGGACCCTTGCAACCCACCGGGAAGAGGTTCACTTACTGAGCCTCTGTTCTTCACCAAATTTCTACAGCCACTACTAAAATGGATCTGTTCAAGAATCAAGGACACTACTGAATTTCTTCAGATCATTTCTGAAACACAATTGGAACAGGGGTGGTTATTATGTACACTAGATGTCTGTACACCAATATACCACATGAGGCCAGTTTGGAAGCCATAGAGTATTGGCTATACAAATCGGATCTCTATCAACCTGGTTTCAACACCTTCTTGATGTGCCTCACTGAACATGTCCTGATCAAAAATGTCTTCTACCAGGAACAATGCTATTGGCAAATTAAAGGAACAGCGATGGGGGCTTCTTTTGCCCCCATATATGCAGATCTTTTTATGGCTTATGTTTAAAAACATTTGATTTACGATGATGCACATAACATTTACCTTGTGGAAATGGACATTTAGAGGAGGTTTTTGGATGATTGCTGGATGGTATGGAGATCGGACGTGGACTATTTGTTGGAATTTGTTGGCTATCTTGATGAAAATAAATGGGGCCTGCTATTCCCAGTGAACTATAATTTGGATCAAATAACATATCTTGATGTTCTAATCACCAGAAATACCGATCATACTTTATAAACTGAGGTATTTCGCAAATATCCACAGTGCAATTCCCTTCTCCATGCATCCAGCTATCATCCACCTCATATAGCTAGGAATATTCCAAAGTCATAATTCATAAGGATGAAACTAATCTGCTCGCATGTATCCACTTATGAACACTTTAGGAAAGATCTTACTAAGAGATTTTGTGACTGGGGCTATAAAATGGGACATGTTCCGACTGCCAGTAATTGGGCTACCACATTAGAGGCGACCTTTTAAAATACAAAGAGAAAAAAAAAGTAACTAATAACACTGATATCAGGTTGGTTACCACATATGGAAGGAATATGGACAAACTTCACAAACCCAAACTGGATAGGGTCCAGTGTTTTTAAGGTTGCCAATGTCTTTGTTTATAAGTTCCATGATAATACGTTCCATGGCCTTGCAGATCAGGCTTGTCAGACTGATGGGGCGGTAGTTCCCGGGATCCAAGGTGGATTCCCTCCTTGTGGAGTGGGATAACTGTAGCTGTGCGCCACTCAGTGGGCATGAAGCCCGAGGTGAGGGTATGATTAAACATGACATTTAGGTGAGGTGCCAGTTCATTTTGTAGTTCATGTAGTACACAGCCCGGGATGTCATCTGGTCCCATGGATGCTGTATTCTTAGTTTTGGAGAGTGCATTTTTTACCTGTGTGGCCGTTATTACTGGAATTTGGCAATCTTCTGGTATTAAATTTAGGGAGTGAGAGGGGGGGTGAATTTGGCACTGAATTGATCTGCCAGGATATTGGCAATATCTTTGGGATCAGTATATTTAATGCCATTCTGTTGTAGGTCAAGAGCAGATCTGAGCGTTGCTATTTAGATACTTGACATAGTTATAGAATGCCTTGTGGATGTCTGTGGAATATTTGGCAATTTTATTTTCATAACTAGCTTTGGAAGATTTTATGAGACGTCTCGGCTTCTAACTGAGGCTGGTAAGGGAGTTTTTTGCATCCTGGGATTTTCCTCTTCTGCAACAATTTCTTCCTTTTGTTGTAAAGTTTGTTTATGGCAGGAGACCACCAGATTGGCTTCCTTTTTTTGGAGGAGAGCATCTTGGTTCTATTTCAAATGGCACAATTCATGCATGAGTGGATGTGCTCTTACAGTGCCTTAGTGTAGGATTCAGCAGTTTAACTTTCAGTCCCCGTCTGCATGGGTGTCATGAAGTTTGTAACTTCTGACTTGAGTAGCATGAAGTTGGCTTTGGAGAAGTGTTTTATGGAGGTTTCCTTATGGGGGGGTGGGATGTGGATGTTAAGGGTGATTAGCTTATGGTCTGACCTGACCAACGAGGGGGTGACCATAGGTATGGAGCATCGATTTCCCATGTTGGTAATGACCAGGTCTAGGATATTGGAGCCCCTGGTGGGAATATGGATTAGTTGATCCAGGGCATTGGAATTTATGAATTCCAAGAACCGTTGGGCAAAGGTGTTGGTACACTAGTAGTTTTCCCAGTTAATGGCAGGGTAGTTGAAATCGCCCAGTATTAGGGTGTTTGGTTGTATATTAATATTTTCCAGTATGTTTAGAAAGGTGTAGTTTGAATCTTGGGGCATGGTGCGGGATCTGTACCAAGCTACAGTTTGGATTACAGTCTTACCCAGTGTTAGTTGCACCTGGAGAATTTCAGAGACTGTGTTGGGCAACTAACCTGATGGTGTGAATATCCTTGGTGAATACGGACACTCCTCCACCTTTAATGTTTTGATCCTGGTTTGGTGGCAGAAGAGTGTAGTAAGAGTTGTAGCCTGGTATTGCAGGGGTGCTCTCTGGAGCCTTGAACCAGGTCTCAGCTACTGCACAGATATGTGTTCTCCATTTTTTAGGAGTGTCTCGAGAGAGTGCATTTTGATGTTTAGACTTCTAGCATTGAGTAGCATTACCTTCAGATTTTGCATGCTTGTACCTGTTATGGTGGTGGTTTTGTCCTTTGAACTTTGCCTAAAAAAGGCACTATAGGGATGGCAAGAGCCTTTGCCAGTAACCTGAATCCCAGGAGCGACAGGTGCAGACCGTCTCTGGCAAAGCATCGTGGTCTGTTGATCATGTCGTCCCAGGCAGACAGATACTGGATCCCCTTTGAATGACACCAGAAGCTTAGCCAATTGTTGAAGTTAATCATTTTGTACTTGTATTGTGGTATCATTCTGTGTGAAGGCAGGATGCTACTCAGAGCTAAGGTTATACCTGCCTGGGCCACATGATCTGAGAGCACTTGCTTGTCTCTCTTCATGTAGTCCAGGGAGGTACGTCTCAAGTCATTCACTCCAATATGGACAGTGACAGTGTCATATTTGTACTTGTGGAGTGACTTGAGTGCATGAGTTATGTGGCGGATCCTGGCACCCAACAGGCAGCTCACTGTAATTTTCTCCTTGTTCAGCCTGGTGAGTGGGACATCAGTGTGCCTGACTATAGAGTCACATATGACTAAAGTGTTTGGTACGTTGTCTTGCCTTAGGGGCTGTTGCTGGGTGGCACACTGGTGGTGTGAGCTATGTGACACTTTGGTTGTGATTGGTGTTTGTTTGCGTTTCAGCTTCGGAGGTCCTTGTTGCTTGGGCAGGTTACAGTTAAGGGTCTCTGCATATGTGGATTTAGTGTTGCTATGTGTGGGTGTTGGTGGTGTGAGTTTAGAAGGGCTATGTGTTGCTTGAGGTGTAGTGTGCGGGTGTTAACCTTCTCCTCTTGACTGTCTAGCACAATCTTGGGTGGAGAGTTTGGCTATGTAAGTGCATCTTTCACAGGTTGTAGTGTTGGGTGCTAGGAGGAGAAGGTTGTCTGTGTACATGAGACAATTGCTGCATTGCCCCAGTATGTCCAGATTCACCAGGTGGACAGGAGAAATCGATGGAATCTGACCCTTGGGCATGCCTGGTTTGGTGGGGTTTTTTTTTTTTTTTTTTTTGAAAAGTACAGGTGCTGTTTTCCCTTACCTTAGCAAGGTACTTTGCAATTATAGGCTGTTTAGTGCCTATGATTAATTTCTCCTTATTAATAAGTGCTTGTATCAGTTTGTTTTCCTAGTGCTTCCCAGCAGGTATTAGAGCAAGTGCTAGTCACAAGGATGCTTAAAGGTAAGATGAAAAAAATGGTTTATCTTGAACACTGGAGTTTGCATGAAATAAGTTAGATGTGAAAGTAGGTAACTTAAGTTTTACCTGCCTAAAAAGTTAAGTTTTAGTGGAGAGGCACTATTTTTAAAACGGCAAGATAGAGTGAAAGGGGGGTGATCACTTTTTTTGTATTCCAGTGCTATGGAATACAGTAGAATGGCTAATAAATTTAAATAGTTGAAGGGGAGTGATATCACAAAATGATAATTTTGTGCTTACGCAAGCCAGTGAAAGCAGAGAGGAAATGAGAGATATGGTCAAATTAACATAAGAGGCAGGCAACTAGAAAGACAGTGGTATTTAAGAACAACAGTGACAGGGTGGGGAGGGGGGTGGAGAAAAATTTCTGCCTGACTCGAGAGGCAGAGCTGTGGGGTCTTTTGAAGTTTTAATATGCAGTTGAAAGCAGAGCACAAGCAAAACACAAGGTAAAGAAAACCAATCACAGCACTTCAAAATATAAAAAGGCAACAAACTAATACAAAATACAACAAATAAAAAGCAAACCAACCTTTCCCTCACAGCAACGTGTAGCAGAGTGTGGGTGAGCCTTTCCAATAAAGGCCGCAACAGTAACCCCTGCAGCACTCACTGGTGAACCCCAGAACTTTCCAGCACATTCCACAGTTTGCACAGTCTCAGTGAAGCTCAAGAATGAGTTGGCAAACTCGAAGTATGGGTGCCAACTTAGTTTCATTGCTAACTGTCGTAATTGTGGTGGAAGTCATGAATCTAAAAAGGAGAAATGTTTAGCTTCTGGTCAGCAATGCCACAAATGCAATAAAAGGAATCCTTTCAAAAGGTTTTGTGAATTGGAAGACCCCATTCTTTCATTAAAATGGAACATTTTTAGAAATTCGTCTGTCAGAGAGCTGCAACCCTGCTCTTTATGTGGATCGTGTGTCAGTTCTCTATGAAACAGTCAATGCAGTAGATTATGGGCAAAGAATGAAGTATTTTGTACTGTTAAGATAAATGGGAAGCCCATCGAGCTCAAAGTTGACGTAAGTTCCTAGTGTGCGTCATGGTTATAGGCTTGATTTGACAAAGTGTGTGAAGCTTGTTTATGGTGAAGAAATTCAGACTGATGGCTCAGTAATTTCATGTTACTCTGCTGGAAGAAGCTATGACTTGTTTTATGTGGTCAAGAGGCATGCCCAGTCATTACTAGGGCTCAGAAGGTTTGAAAATGGGACTGCTTTCATGTAATAAGGAAGTCCAAGTCCGCTTGAAAGACCACTACTCTAATTTTGGCCAGTACATTTTTTCTAACTATGCTGATCTCTCTGAAGACAAACTAGGGAGGCTTCCAGTTGTGTTCTCCATGAAGTTGGATCCAAATGTCAGTCCATTTATAAGGCCAACACGAAAAGTTCCATTAGCTATGAAGGACAGAGTCAGTAGAGCTAGATAAAATGGTGTGACAAGGTGTGATTTGTCCAGTTGCAGAACCAACTGAGTGGGTATCTTCCATGGTGGTATCTCATAAGAAAAGCTCTGAGATCAGAATCTGTATTGATCCACGGGATTTGAATAAAGCTCTAAAAAGACCTCATCATCCAATGCACACAAAGTCCCAGCTCGGATGCCAAATGCTACTGTTTTTTTCTGTTCTAGATGCAGCAAGTTCATTTTGGCAAATTCAGCTTGGCAAGAAATCCTTGTTACTGACTATTCACTACTCCATTTGGCAGGTACAGATTTTTGAGAATGCCATTTGGGATAAATTCTGCAAGTGAAGTCTTTCAACGTACAATGGAGCAATTTTTTTCTGGTAATCAGTGTGCTATTATAGTAGATGACATACTAGTAGGAGGTCATGGTGAAGCTGAGCATGACAGAAACCTCAAAGTTCTGGACAGACCACGTCGAGTGAATCTTAAGCTTAACCCACAGGAATGCAAATTCAGGCTACAAGACGTTACTTGTGTTGGTCATTATTTACTAGTTCAGGCCTGTGACCACACCCTTTTAAGCAAACAACCATTTTCGATATGCCAGCTCCAGACAATGTTGAAGCTTTGCAACATTTTCTTGGTATGGTTAATTAGCTAGTCAAGCTCATTCCAGACTTGAGCCAACTAGCAGCATCGCATAGAGAGCTGATATGTAAAGATGTATTCTAGTCTTGGTTAGAGCATCACCAAAGAGCATTTGATGTCCTGAAACAGAGAATTGCCAGTCCACCAACTCTGATACTATGATGTTCACAAACCAGTAACTCTCTCGTGATGCTTCGAAATTTGATCTTGGTGCAGTCATTCTACAAAAGGGTCAACGTATTGCCTGTGCATCTAGAACTCTTGCCTAAACTGACGTTTAGTATGCCCAGATTGAGAGAGAACTTTTTTGGCAATTGTTTGCATGTTCAAAGTTTTGATTGTTTATGGTAGACCTATCAAGATCAAAACAGGCCACCAACCTCTAGTCACTATCTTGAGTAAGCCTATGCATTCAGCTCAAGCCAGATTGCAACACATGATGCTGAGATTGCAAAAGTATAATTTCACTCGTCTAAAATAAAGGCAACTTTTTTATCTTGCTGATACATTATCCAGGTCACCCAGAAATGCCACAGAATAGCATGAGAATGAGAACCTTTATTTTGAAGTGAAAAAAATGAAAAGACCAATGGTTAGACCACAGCTGAAGATAAAAATGGAATAATCCACGTCAGGAAATAAATCACTTGCAGTTTCACAGTAGTGCCCTTTATAAAACCAAAGGTTGTAACTGAGATGTAGTAGTCGAGGTAGGAAACGGTTCACTTGCAGTTTCACACCACTTTATTAAACAAGAGTAAGCGATCTAAGTCAGCTGATCGCTTCTTCAGACTCATAAAAACAGTTAAAACATTGGTATTTAAAATATGGTTCAACCAATGAAAACACATATAGTACTATGACAGACTAATTAAAATTGCATACATCAGTACATTAATTTGCCTTATATTCTGCATAAGATGAAGTAAAGTATACATATAACAGACACATGTAATAATCCATATTACTTAATGTTTTAGTGGTCTGGATTTTAAAAAAGGTTTCAAAGAAACAGCATTGTTCAATCCAGGAGACCTATCTGCCTGAAGTAGTAAAATCCATCTTTGTTTGGCTTCCTCTACCTTATTCCTTATATCACCTCCCCTCTTACTTTTATTTATTATTTCTAAAACCATGAAATTAAAAATGTTTCCTATCTTCTTCCACATGTTTTGCTAAAGCACTTGTGTCTTTTTTATTTCTTATATCTCTAAGGTGTTCAAGGATACGTTCCTTTAGACTAATCCTAGTGTAGGATGTTTATATGTAGATTTATTATATAAATAGTCACATGCTGTACAATTTCTGCAAGGAAAAGTCCCCTGCCTATCAGAATCATTCTTTCATTGTTTCTGGATTTATAACAGAGTTGCCTTTTTAAGGACCTCTTATTTCTAAAAGAAAAGCTGGGTCTATCTTCTAACAATTCTCTCAAGTCAGGATCCGACATATAAACATCCTACACTAGGATTTATAATTGATATAGATTTTTATGCTGACTGCAGAACACAAAATTTGGTTTATTTCAGCTTCTGCACTGTCTGTCATGCCTTTTATATAGGCAAAACCAATAGGTGTCTAAAGGAACGTATCCTTGAACACCTTAGAGATATAAGAAATAAAAAAAGACACAAGTGCTTTAGCAAAACATGTGGAAGAAGAAGATAGGAAACATTTTTAATTTCATGGTTTTAGAAATAATAAATAAAAGTAAGAAGAGGGGAGGTGATATAAGGAATAAGGTAGAGGAAGCCGAACAAAGATGGATTTTACTACTTCAGGCAGATAGGTCTCCTGGATTGAACAATGCTGTTTCCTTGAAACCTTTTTTAAAATCCAGACCACTAAAACATTAAGTAATATGGATTATTACATAAAATGTGTCCGTTATATGTATATTTTATTTCATCTTATGCAGAATATAAGGCAAATTAATGTACTGATGTATGCAATTTTAATTAGTCTATGTCATAGTTTTATATGTGTTTTCATTGGTTGAACCATATTTTAAATACCAATGTTTTAACTGTTTTTATGAGTCTGAAGAAGCGATCAGCTGACTTAGATCGCGAAAGCACTTATTCTTGTTTAATAAAGTGGTGTGAAACTGCAAGTGAACCATTTCCTACCTTGACTACTACATCTCAGTTACAACTTTTGGTTTTATAAAGGGCACTACTGTGAAGCTGCAAGTGATTTATTTCCTGACGTGGATTATTCCATTTTTATCTTCAGCTGTGGTCTAACCATTGGTCTTTTCATTTTTTTCGCTTGAGGTGTATACCAGGCGTTTATCCAGCTTTTGTTTTCTTTCACGTCTTTATTTTGAAGTCATGGAAGTGAGACACTTTTTTCACACGTCTTGAGCTTAGAGAGCACACAGATCCAGTTTTACAAAGGCTCAACCACTTTATCGATCATGGATGGCTGTCAAAGCAATCTAGTTTACCTGAAGAAGTGCAACCTTATTTTCCATACAGAGATGTCTGACAAAGGTGGTATTATGAAAGGTCCGAAAGTAATTGTTCCAAAGTCCTTGCAACAAGAGTACTTTACTGTCTTGCATCATGGTCAGACAGGAAACAATTCTACCAAAAGAGCACGAGGACTAGTATTTTGGCCTATTTCACAAGACCTTGAGAGAGCACTTTTATTTTGTTCCATATGTGATGGTACTAAGCCACATCAACAGAACCACTTCAGCTAAAACAGATTTTTTTATCTACCTTGGTCGACTGTAGCCACAGACAGAGTGGAATGGTCAACATTATTTGGTGTTACTCTTATTCCACCCAGCAAACGCTCCCAAGTCTGTAGATATTCCAAACAGAAATTTGAATCCTTCACAAGTGATGAAACTACAAACCGTTTTATTTTAAGCAGTTAAAAACACACGCTTTTCATCGGAACAGCACTCCAACTTCCTCAGAAATTCAAAAACAAGCAAAACAGTGCCTCGCCCCTACCAGTCATTTAAATATACCAATTAATCAAACATGGTCACATGGTAAAAATTTCGGTTAATTAGCCTGAATCGAAAAAATGAAAAACATCAAGCCACTATATTCAAACACATTGATGGCCACATATGTAAAATATACAATCCAAATAAATATATGCTACTGGTGAATGAGGAAAAATGCCTCATTAAACAATACAACTGACCACCGCCAAAATCAAGGCTGTTCAAAAATGGTGCCAATCGAAGCCCTATATCACCAGTCTCCAGTCCAATCCTGGCGATACCGCACCATACAATATAGGTAGATTTCACTGTATTGAGACTAACATATATTTGAATTCGACTAATTAAAAACAAAACACTAAAACATACTATGGACAATGTATATCCACCTAATATTAGTGGCCATCAATTAAATATACTAAAGTGAACATTAATAAAAAAATATAAAATATTATGAACAAAACTTATGAAAAGTCAAGGAGGGTGTAGTGCTTTAGTTAGTTAGTGTTTCCTTATAAGAGCTGGGCAAGTGCAGGGCTTTAGAAAGAGAATAGAGTGATTACTTTGAGAGTTTGAACAGTTCTAAGGGAAAAAGTGAAGAGCAGACTTTGTGGAGCCTGGAATAGTTTAAACCTGTTTAGGTGGCACTGCCCGACACTGCTCAGTGCACAAAACCACGCAAAAAGAGAGTTGTAGGGTTTTAAGAGAGAGAGATCAAGGAGTTTCGAATTCACCCAAAATGGCCAATAAAACTACAGCTTCTAGGTAGTAACCACTCGTGCAGGAGTATTCTTTTACAATTTCTCCTTTCTTTCTCAACTTCTTGCAACACAAATCTTTCTTTTTATCTTGTCCTACCGTCATCCTTTGAGCAGGCCATGCTTCATTGATTTTAAGCATTTAGTTAAACAACTTAAACTACCTTCTTACCCCCCCCCCCCCAAAAAAAAACCTATATACATAAATTCTGCTTAACTTCCTCAAAACTTGGTTGAGAGAGCATTTGTTTCACTAAAATAAATGGCAAAGACAAACCATCCATCTGGTGCAGCTCTCTTCTCGGAACAAAAACTTATTCACTATTTCCATTAGTGCTCTTCCACATTTAGAGTAGAACAGAAAAACAATTTAGAACCGTTTTTTATAGCTCCATTTTTATTGTTCCATAACTAGGTTATTTGACAGCCATTTACATAATAAGCATTTATGTAAAAAGCCTCACAGTTTTTATAGCTAGTCCATTGTGTCCTGTGCTTTCATACCATCTCCTGGCCATGACCATTACTACCTACTACTTATGGCAGTAATGGATTCCAAGAGGAAAAACCATCCTGTATGAGCATTCCTCACACCTACTCAATACAAAGGTCTAATAGCAGTCGGCATTCCTTGCACAACTGGTCCATGCATGCTGAGAAGCTCTACTTATGATCTATCTTCTGTATCTGACACCTCCTCTTGTATTGCTCCTTGGTGACCCACCTGTTCCAAAGGTAGTCTTACTCTTGTAGACAGCTTTTCAGTTTCTCTTCTGCTTTGTAACCATCTTCTGCCTAAAAACCAGAAAAGGTTTAATCTGCCATCTGGTACTGTTGGGCCTTATGTTTTACTGAGAGCTGCTCCCTGGTGTTGGGAGTGTATGTTCCCATGTTGAACAGTTAGGTGGTATATTTATTCAGTGCTACCAGATTCTCACCGGTGTCACTAAACAATTTAACTCCTTGTGGAAAAAAAAAAGGTTTTAAGGGTGGCAGGGTAAATCAGTTTGAATATAAGCTTTATCTCTGTACAGTGCCTAAAACAGGGCACAACTTTCTTTTTGCTCTGGTTGCCATAAAGTAATCATTGTCTGTGTAAACACATTGATTTGCAACTCTTTCTCCTTTTGCAAGAGTAAACTCTGCAATTTTTCCTTTAGTTGGTATATTTGGATTTTCATCACTATCTGATGTGGGAATTTCTAGAGAGAGTGTTATCTGCAGAATAGGTCCTATGTGCTCTTTCAATCAGTAGTGCTTCTTTTGATATTCCCATACAATTACTCAGTATATTGATCACACAATTTCGACAATCTCATCCTTCTACTCCTGGGACATTTGTTCGTCAGTTTGTCATGCCTTTCACAATCGTCAAGTTTGCATATCTTTTCCATCATTTCTTATTTTGCAAATCCCAGTTCAATCAGTCTAGACTTGTTTTCATCCTCTCTTTTCTAAGTTATTGTCAGAATGGGCCAAATGAGCTGTCTTCGTTGTTTCTATCTTGGCATCTGTTGTTTTCTTATGTAGTCTACCAGGGAAGTGACGATTCTGACCAGCTCTGTGTATGTTTTTATCACTTTCACTTCCAGATTGCTGAAGTGAGGATCCCCATGGCTTGTCATGTTGTAAGCTGCCGCTTGTATCGCCATGCTGGTTTGATCACTCTTAGCTGGTGTCCTTGAAGTTGGCATCGTTGAGGGTGTTTTTCTTCACTTAGGCATTTATTTCCTTCCAGTACATCTTTGGAGGGACCACAAAGTGGTCCGATAACCATTTATTTTTAGGTTGTTATGGTTATCTCTGAGGGGAGCACACACATCTGATCTCCATTACCGGAAGTCATTACTGTTACTACTTTGTCCTGGTACGGTACATTGAGCCTTTCTCCTAACCCAGAATGCTGTAGAATGTAGACATCATTGAAATGAAAAATATCCATTCGCCTTCTCTAACCTTTTAACTTATTATTCTCTTCCAAGTCTGTAAATCTACAATCCTGTATGCATCTAATGTCTTTCTGGTTCCCTTCCACTATGACAATGTAGCTTCTATCTTTGCCTCAAAGATAAAAACCTTCATTCTAATTTTTCTTTCCATTTTAATCGGCTTTTCTTCCTCTTCTCAGTACTTTTTTTTTCTCCCCATATGTTGCAGAACTGTCTAGTTTTTGCTGTTATTTTGGTCAAGAACTAGGTCCATTGCTGGGCCTGATGTGTGGTCCTGCTGCAACAGGATACAGATTTAGTTGCTTTGGAAGGGGGTTCAATTGATTTCACTACAACTGCTCCTACTTCGTTGAGATTGCATTTGATGAGTCTGCTGGAGTCACTGAGCTATAGCTAGAAGGTACTTGGATCAGTGCCCTCTGCTTTAGACATTGGCATCTCTTTTTTTAGAGGTCTGAAGTTTGACAGACTCACTTGGAAGATGCTGTTTTGGGGCTCATGACATACATAGATTAGCTGTTCTATGATATGTACTTCTGTTCTGCGGATTTATAGCATGTGGATGTACTCTCTCTCTGCCACAATTACTTCCAGTTATGGGTTCGTAATTTTGTATCCTTAGTCTTCATTCTCCTTGGACTGTCACTGTTTAATTCTCCATGGATCTTCACCCAAGGCTGTTAGGGGGTTCCTTCTCTTTACGGGAGAACTATTGATGATCATATTGTTCACTGCTGTAGCAGCCTTTGGGTTGCATCTTGACAAGGATATAACTGCTGACCAACTTCCAAAGCTTCAAGGCATGTTCCCTGCATGCAAAAACTGTCAAGGAGCTCAAGTTGAGCTGACTGAGAGATGAGTTTGGATGCAAAACCCTCCAGAGTTTTACTGTTGCCATTGAGTACAACCTTCTTAGGCATTTGAGGATTGACAGTCGGTTTGTGCTTCCCTTTGCTGGGTAGATACATTTTGTTTGGGGGGAAAAAAATTATTTTTGTTTTGTTTTATAACTTTCCTATTCAAAAGCTAAGACTGTTGTGTTGTAATGGACTGTCTTAAGACTGTAATGTACTTATAAACAAAGCACTTCAGTTCTTTTTTGTCAGTTTAAAAGAAACTTGAAAACATTTTTTTCTGTGCAGAAATGGTTTAATTTTGTGGAGCTGGCATTATCTTTAAATGTGCTTTTTACTTTTTCGACAGGAAAAAAAAAAAAACTTTTGTGGAGTTGTAGTGTTTGCTCCTCTTGCCTGGGATAGAGGCATCACTTTTGGCTTGACAGAGAAGGCTACTGTTCCCATGATTGGTCCTCCTTCCAACCACAAAACAAAAAAGTTAAGCAAAGAACTTTTGCCACCACAGCTGTCAAGCAGTTTGCCTCCACTGCAGGTGTGTGATTTAGCTTTGGCCATTTCAGTTTTTTAAACAAAAATCTTAAATTATCATGTATGACGCAGGCAATCTTAAATTCCTATAAATGAAGATAGACCATAGCAACACAGTCTGAGTTGCAAACATTATACATTATACATTACAAATCGTGCCAACAAAACTGTAGCTGCAAGCATTATACATCATTTTTAATGTATCCGGTCACCATTACATAGCTCATTCAGATTCTGCCTTCTTTTAAACCTAGTTCTTCCTGTGCATGTATTGATCTTACATTTCCCATTTTTTCCTATGTAACTTGCTCCTACCCTTTTCCAAAAATCCCAGTTCAGTTGTTTCATCTCTTAACTATATTTGCTACTTCTAGTACAGTTTTAGACTTTGATGTCCATTTTCTAATTGCTTTTTTGGCATCCATCATAATTGGACTTTGCAAGGCCTTACTTTGTCTAGGCAGTTCGATTCTGTATCATAGCTGAAAAAAGTAATTTCCCTAGTTAGTCCAATATGCTCACCCAGCATCTCCAACAGAGCAGTCTGCATGGAATCTTTAAAGTCTGCCAACTCATTACACTCCCAGTAAATATGTTCCCAGTTGCTTCTTTCTTCACCAACACACCTCCAACATTTGCGTTCTGCCTGAGGAAAAATTCTTTGAAGTCTACTTGGGGTGTAAAAATATCTAAGCAAAGATCCTAAATCTGCATTTTGTTGCATATTTGGGAGATGTACATATATCCCCCCATTGTTTTCTTTGTGAATTGTTTATCCAGTTTCTCTTCCCAATCCTTCCTAACCTCTGACTTGTTCTTGTAGTTACCATGCAATATTTTATATGCTGTACTAATTATTCCTTTTTTAATGGCAACTTCTGTTCTAGATTCTACTAAAAACTCTACCAGTGCTGGTATTTTGTTAAGCCCACCCACACCCCCCATTTCTTTCTCTTTCCCTATACTCTGATAATCGCTTGATAGGGAAGGCAATCTCTAACCTGCTGTCCAAATAAATTCTTGGAAACTTCCCATTTTATTACCTTTCCCTCTCTAGTTATTTGCTGCTAATACTTTTTTCCTTTGACAACCTGCGGTGGTGCTGCGGTAGCGTTGTCACCTTACAGTTAGACGTTGCCCGTTCGATTCTCAGTTAGAGCATCTTCTGTGTGGCGACATGCGTGAATGGGCATTCCTTTGTTGAAGGTTGTGCGTTAGGCCTGGCAAGCCAGCACGTAAAAATCTACTGCCAGTCATTCGTGGACCGGAGTTCCGCTGTGGCGACCCCTAACCGAGAAAAGCTGAAAGACGCAAACTTTTTTCCTTTGACAGTTTTCTCCAGTATATTCCAGCCCCCTCTTGCCTATTGTCTGTATCCTTAATTGCAGTCATCCCTATTGGCAGGACCTCCTTTCTCCATTTTCCTGTTGGCTTAATTCTTAGAATACTTTTTGCTACTTTACGAATATAGTTTTCTGTATGATTATTCTCCTTAAAGGTCTGCATCCAAAATCCCAGTCTGTCCTTGTTTTATTGAGCTTATCCCCCTGTTTCACTATCATATCTTCCTACTTTGAATTAGTTTTCTGCTTGTGCTATGTATAGTAGCCTTACCTGCTTTGCTGTGAAATACCTCTTCAACTCTGGTAATCCCAATCCACCCTCTTCCATTGGAAGAATTAGCTTATCCCGCTTGACACTTGTCGTCTTACCCTCCCAGATAAAATCCTTCAGCTCCCTATTAATTGCTATCCACAACATCTCTTCTGGTTTATTAAAAATGTGCCTGACCTGTGTATAAGACTAAAGGGACTAAAACATTTTAACTGCTTGTATCTTACTATCGATTATCTGTATAGCAGAGCTTCCATTTTATTAACTTTTGTATTATTTTTGTTTAGTCTCTTCCCACATGTCCTTCGCTGCCACACCAGTATAAATTTTAATCCATACCCCTAAACACTTCATTTTATCATGTCCCCATAAGCATGAATATTGCTGAACTGATCTGTATGTGGGTACATAATTTACTGCTTTTGCTTTTGTTTTAGCTTCATTAATTTTGTATCCCATATTGGTCTGAAACTGCCTGTGTGCTCCACAGCACTGTAATGTCCCTTTCTAGTTTTGTCTGGTATAAAATGTTATCAGCAAATGGCCCAAGCTTTTCTTGACTACCATACCAGTTGTATCCTTTAATTTCAGAGTCCCTTATTTTCTTTGCCAGTGGTTCTAAATATAGTACAGATAAAGGGGAGAGAGGACACCCCTGCCTGGTTTCTCTGCACAACCAGAAATTATCAGAGAGGACTCCACCCGCTTTAATTTTCTCCTCCGATCCCTCATATAGCTTTCTAATCAGCCGTATAATTTTATCATGGACTGCAAATGCTTCTATTGCTTTGCTCATAAAGTCCCAAATCCTTTCTCTGCATCAAGACACACCAACAAAAGTGGTATTTTCTGGGTCCATATTACGAAAGCAAAAAAACCCTATGCGTGAATACCAAAACATCTTCCCTATACCGCGAACTGCGAAAATCCCGAATGCACTAAACAGCGAAAAAAAAAAAACTGTCATAGTCTGCCAACCCCACCAACTAGCTATATACTGCCTACCCAAATAAAATAAATTGCATACATATACTAACCAGACCCTACTTCTAACCTAAAGTAAGGCACAAAACCCTACTTCTAACCTTACACTAAACCCCACATACACAACTAACTATGCACCATCCTTAATCCTTCATTAATCCTAAGGTCCGTAACTACTGCTCACTTCCCCGATGAAAATATACACAAACGAAAATAAACCTACATACATACATTTAACCAAGCCCGACCTCTAACCCTACACTAAATCTAACTTACATTACTTATCTAAGCACTTACTTTAACCCGCACCCTATCCTAAACTCCATAACTATCCAACACTTACCTTATGCAGCTAATCTACGGGCCAACCATGGACATTCGATATTTCCATTTTCGCAGTTTTCGACGTTCGAGTCCACTTCATGCTGTACAGTTTGACGTTTACATATTCGCATAAACACCTTTTCGCTTTCCTAATATAGGCCCGAATTTTCTTAATCCTGCTTCCCTCTGGATCATCACTGTTCTGTTAATACCAAATATTTGCCTCCCCTCATCAAAATCGCATTGATTATATTATCAATTTTGGCATCACTTTTGCCATTCTTTTAGCCATTATAGACACACACTCAAACACTTTTTTTTTTATATATAATCGTGATATTGAAAGGGCCCTGTATGAAGCTGGATCTGATGGATTTTTACCCCCTTAAGGTGTTATAGCTACTACCACTTTCTTCCATGATGTTGGTACTTTTCCTCCTCTTAAAATACTGTTAAACAACACTTTCCAGACCTTTTATTAGTGGTTTTTTTTTTTTTTTTTTTTTTTCTTCCCTCCTGGCTTCCACACTTCCACAGGAATACCATCCATTCCTGGGGACTTTCCTGTAGCTTGGTTATACTTCATTTTTATCTAATCTCCTCCTGTTAGTAATTGAAATTCCTCTACCTCTAACCTTGGCATATTTAATTTTTCATTTGTACCTTTTCTTGATTTTCAGATTTCTCTGCTTTATACAGACTTTCATACAATTTTGAAATATTTCTAATACTTCTACAGGATCTCTTGTCATCTTCCTTGTTATAAGCCCCCAAAGCTTGACGACGGTCCTTCCTATTTTGTTGCCCGAGTTGCTGTGCTAAAAGTTTGTGCTCTAGAGTTGTCATAAAAGAGTTGCTTAACAGCAGTCTTTCTAAACTCATGCATATTATTGAGGTAATCCCTTTGTTTCTGTTAAGCATTCTGCAGTTGATCTCTTGTTATTTGGGATTCCCCTGTTTTGCCATACTTTTAACATTTGCCAGTCCCTCTAAATAATTCTTGTTACTTCTTGACCATATTTCCACCCTATACCCACTTTAAGTTTATCTTGCTCCCTGGCTATATTTTCAGAATAAATTTGAGTCTTCTTTAATAGCTCCTGAGTATTTTCCATTATCCATTCCTTAAATTCTCTTTTCAAAAGATAGAAAGCGCTCGCTTCTCATTTTTATTTCATTATCCTATGTTTTTATTCAACTTATTGTTGGCACATGATCTGAAATAGTTATTGGATGTGTTTCAAGACCTTCAGGTTAAGTGCATATGTTCCTGTGAAATGTAAATTCTGTCTAATGTAGGTTTTTGTATCTTGGGGAATATGTAAATTCACCCCAAAGTCTTGGTATTGATTTCACATCTTCCATGCCAAATATTTTCATACATTTCTTTAAAAATCTACCCTCCTTTGTTATATCCCCCCCCCTGCAGACGCATCCTTCACTTTTGCAAATCAAATTCCAGTCCCCACCAATGTGTAATATGCCTTGCTGAATACTGATTTTCTCTCAGAATTTTCTTAAACTCTATTATAGTAGTTTTTGGTGGAACATAAATACATGACAGTGTAATCTTCGTCCCTTGCCATTAGCCCCTTAGTATTACAAATCTACTGTTATTGTCTTTGTCCTCTTGTATTAATTGCTAGAGGAGCTCCAATAGTAATAGAAATACTCCTCTCTTTGCTTCAGGTATTCCACTAAATAACCATCCTGAAAACCTTTCATCTGATGTTAATCTTTTCCATTCATTGCTGATGGGTTTGGTTTCAAGCCCTTTGGAACCATGTCTGCCTAATACAAAGCTTGTCTACACCAAAAACTCTTGAGCTAAGCTTCTACCCAGAATGCCCTTCTCCCCGATACCTCACATCTCGTTTGCCGCATAGCCGTATAGCAGTGTTTCACTGTGCTCTCAACAAAGTGGTATTTTTCTTGATATTTGGATATATATCTCTTTAGTCACTCTCTAAATCTATCCCTTTGGTTTTCAGTTCCGTCAGAACCGTCCCTTCCTCAGACTCCTGGTTTGGTGGGGGGGGGGCAAATTCCTCTGTTCAGGGCACAGTTCTGAGTGTTTTATTGGTTCCGCCCTTGGATCCGGGGATAACGCCTGCCCCTGATCCTGCTTGAGGTTCCATCTCTGGGAGCAGGTCCGATGGAGTGGGGTGTGACCCCAGTTCCGAGGTTGTCCTTCTCAGTTCCAGGCTCCCACTCCTTTTCGGGCGGGCCTGCTTTTCATGTGATGGAGAGGGTGCTTGCTTTGGGAAGTGCTCCTCTTGACATCGGAACTTCATCCTGCTCCCTCTGAGCTTACAGCTACCATGATCCACCTCCCAGGGACACTGGGAGGAGAAATCTCAGGAAACCCCAGTTTGGGGTACCCTCCCTTCTGAGTCTTCCTCAAATATTCCCACTGAGGAACCTCCTTGGAAGAAGGTGTGCAAGAGGAAGCGCATAGACTCTTTGACAGAAGACATGGACTACGATGATGGGGAGGGATCCCCATGGTCACCCCCAGATGATGTCTCCTTCAGAGACATCCTGGAAATATTAAAACAGAAGGGTGGCTGGAAGCCCTCCAACCCTTCGGAGCAATCTGTGTTCATGCAGGCTTTTCGTTCCAGGCCTTCTACCTCTTGGGTTACCCCACCTGCCGATGAGTTAATCCAGTTCGTCATGCAGCGTACTTGGCAGAACCCTGACAATATTGAGGCCATTTCCCCAGAGACCTGATGAGATTCTTTCTCCCCCGGAAGAACATCCACACTGGTCCATAGGTTTGCCAGGTGACGTTATGGTAGTGGCGGCCACTAAAAAGGATCTAGTGGAAGAAGGTCCTACTGTCCACCCACCCAACAGGGAGTCTCAAGGCTGTGGACAGGTTGGGGAATAGAGTCTTTGCTTCAGCGACCTTTGCTGTCAGGTCCTTGAACTACCTGGCACACTTCACAAGGCTCCAAAGAGATCTGATTACCAAACTTTCTGGATCCCTCGTGGGTCAAGTTTCTGACGAGGCACGGGACAAGGTTTCCTCTCAACTTGCCACCCTTGAATCTATTTCCAATTCGTCCATGAGGCTGCTCTCCCACGCAACCAAAGGGGCTGCCATGGCTGTGGTTGCAGGCATACTCATGAGGTGTCATGCCTGGATGCGCATCTGCGACCTCGCTGACTCTTTCAAGTCCCCCTTTTTGAATGCCCCTGTTGAACCATCTTCCTTGTTTGGTTCTAAAGTGAAGGACACGCTAGCTAGGTGTGAGCAAGACAGACTGTCTCAGCTGTTGGCCTTCTTTTTTTCCAAGACTCAACGTTCTTTTTCCAGGAACCAGAGGAGTGGGAAAAAGTAGCACAAGAAATCTCAGGGTTCTTTCTGTCTTGCTCTTGGCCATGAGAATTTGGCACTAGGCAATAGCTTCTGACCGTGTTCTAATAGCAACGCACATCCCAGGGAGTTCCAGTGTGATTGCGGACAGGTTGAGCAGATGCATTCTCCTTCCACACGAGTGGTCTCTCAATCCCAGAGTGATGGCAGAAATTTTCCGCCGATGGGGCGAGCCCTACTGCGACCTGTTCGCTTCCCCTACAAATAACAAATGCAGCAGCTACTTGCCCCTTTTTCCCCCAGAGGGGGAGTCCCCGAGAGGCTGTATGATTCATGATTGGCCCACATTTCTCCTCTACGCATATCTTCCAATTCCCTTGATGGCTCTATTCTTAAAGGAAGCTACTCAGTTGAGATGCAAGGTGATACTCATTGCCCCATTCTGGCCTTGTCAAGTGTGGTTCCCCTTCCTCCGGACTCATCTGTTACAGCCTCCATGGATCCTGGACACTCGTCCAGACTTGATTTCTCACCCCCAAGGGTTGAATCACCCAAATCTGTCCATTCTCAAGCTGACTGCTTGGTTTCTCCACTTTCGTTAGTCGCCAGGCAGGAAGCCCTTTCCTCACTGGTTCGTGATATTATTCTGGCCTCCCATAAACCATCCACCAGAAAACTTAATAGAGATAAATGGAAAAGGTTTTCTATATGGTCTAAAGAGTGGATGCTAGACCCTTTCTCAGGTCTGGTCTCTGTCATCCTTCAGTACCAGAGTTCTTTGAAAACGGAGCATTAGCCTCTACCATATGAGTCCATTTAGCAGTAATTTCCAGTTTTCATAATGGTTTAGAGGGCACGCTACGTAATGTCCATTCACCTATGCAACTCCTTTTTCAAAGGAGCATTTCACAGTAGGCCTTCAATTGGGCGTCCCTTAGAGACGTGGAATCTCTCCCTAGTACTGCAGTCACTTTCTCAACACCCCTTTGAACCTGCTTGCAAAATGTGACCTCAAATTTCTCTCATTGAAATCTTTTTGGTAGCTGCCAGTTCAGCTAGATGGATCTCAGAATTACAGGCCTTGTGCATCAAAAGACCATACCTAATATTTCATAGACAAAGTATCTCTACATACTAATCCATCTTTTCTCCCCAAAGTGGTTTCTGATTTTTCTGTGAACCAATCCATCAAGCTCCCAGTGTTTTTCCCGAAACTATTCAAATAAAGGAGAATACTGCCTAAACTCCTTGGATGTACATAGGCAACTACTTTACCTAGACAGGACTAAATCTATCCGCAAGTCAGACCAACTTTTCATCTTTCTCTGATCCAAGAATGGGATGCTGTTTCAAAAGTCATTTTATCAAAGTGGCTCAGAGATTGTATTTCTTCTCATATTCATGTGCAAATGAGCCTAGACCTCACAATATCAAAGCACATTAGACTAGAACTATAGCAACCTCTGTAGCCTTTCACTCCAGGGCCTCTATGGACGACATTTGCGGAACTGCCATTTGGGCTAAACCACACACTTTCATCAAACATTACAAGTTGGATATGGTCTCCAGGGGAAGAGCGGCCTTTGGCTCAGTGGTGCTCAGGAATGTTCTTCCATAAGGGCCACCCAGGTTTCTCAGGTAGCTTGGGATTCTGTCCCATCAGTGATGAATGGAAAGATGATTAACAGCAATACCAGATAAAGAAGCTGTGTTACCATAACCGTTCCATCTGTGTTGTTGATGATCTATTCATCACACCCCACCCTCTGTCCCCCACCAGAGGCTCCTGGTGGATGAGTCCTTGTGGTGCGTCAGGGTTTTTGCGCAGAAAGGTCCTTTGTTTTATTTCTGTCTTTTATGCAAACTCGATCTAAGTAACAGGGAGAAGGGCATTGTGGGTAGCAGCTTAGCTCGAGAGTTTTTTGGTTTGCGCGAGCTTTATTAGCCCAACATGGTTCCGGGGGACTCTGAACCAAACCCATCAGTGATGAATGGAAGATGATCAGCAACACAGGTGGAATGTTATGGTAAGGCACAACTTTTTTTTTTTGAATTCACATATTCACTTAAGACAGTCTCCTGTAGTATAGCTATTTGCATTCAGCACTTTTAAATGTAGTTCACTACTCTTTTTTTTTTTTTTTAAATCTTGGAGACCATTAATGTTTAAAGACATTATAGAAATAATCCTATTCTTGAGGGATTATTACTCCCATCTTTTATGTATAACAGCTTTTTTGTTGACTGTCTAGTTCCAGCTTTTGTGTTACATGAATGCACTGTTTGGCAGGTTTATCTTTTATACACTTGTTTCTTGTAATCTCCATTTGACCCTATGTCGCATCTTTCCGAGCTTTGTTTTATTGAAAACCCTCAAACAAAAATACACCCCCTGATACCCACCTAAAACCTATTAACACACACAGCTATGTGCATCTTCAAATATTGAAGTTTATTCCTTCTAATAGGAACAGATGTTCCAAACTGACAGCCACACACACTTGAGCTAAACTAAAAGAAAGATTATCCATGGTAAGACGTAGTGGTTCTATTAAGTGCTGTCTGTTTTAGCTTGTCTTTATCATGCTCTCAGCTGGGAAAACACACTAATGCTTTCAGAAAACATTTTTTTCCAAGCAGTTTCTCTTTATTCATAGGTTCATAGGTTGGTACTAAGCCATAGGCCCTAGGGCCTATACAAGCCTAACCATAATTCCCTGGCTATTTCTTCCCACAGTATTTACTTCCCTGGACCCCTGTCTAGCAAGGTGACAGGCCCTGGGGATCACATCAGTCTCCCATCCAATCATCAAGGTTCCTTTTGAAGAGGGCCAAAGAGCTGCTCTGCTTGACATGTATGGGCAGTCTTTTCCAGAGTCTGGGTAGTCTCTGGGTCAGGAACCTATCCTTCCAGCATGTTTTGTTCATTGTGATAAGGTTTAGATCCCTGGAGCATGTCTCTCTGAGGGATTAGGATTTTTTTTAAGTGTAGCATGTCCAACAGCTCTGGGTTTGACATGGCCTTTTATGTTGAGCAGAGAATCACCTCTGAGTAGGCGATATGCGACAAGGTGGAGTTTTTTCAGACTGTCAGCATAGGGCATCTGCTTTAAGCCTTTGATTCTTTTAGTGAGGTGTTTCTGCGTCCTTTCCAGTTGTTGATGTCTTGAACCCAAATGTGGCGTTTTACTCTATAATGGGTCTGAGGGATGAGGACAGTGGGACAATGACCTCCTATTTTCTAGATGAAAAGCCCTTAGTTGTGAGGTGTGCCACATAGGATTTCCTGACTGTTGTGGCGATGTGGTTATCGAAGGTGAGACCACTGTCACCTGTGTCCCTAAGTCTGTTGTCACACTTTCAGTGTTTAGTGTACTGCCACCTATGTGGTAATTCATGGGTACATGTTTTTCCCCAAAGGGGATAATTATACATTTCTTGGCATTGAGCTTGAGCCAGTGGCTCTGGCACCAAGCATCTGTTTCTGTAAGGCCCTTCTGTAGAATATCTACATTATTTGGGGATTCAGTAATGGCTCCCATTTTGCAGTCATCTGCAAACTTTGTTAGCCAGAGTCCCATGGTGTTGGCCTGTACGTCAGAGAAGTAGATGCCAAATAATCAGTCCCAGGACTGAACCCTGAGGGTTCTCCACTTGTCTGGCGCTGGATTTGGAGTCTACTACTTTTACAGTGTGGGTTCTGTCAGTAAGCCAGTTGGCAACCCATCGAGTGACAATGGGGATTAATGCCCAGCTTAGTAAGTTTATCTATGATTCTAGAGTGGAGGATGATGAAGGCCTTGGCGAGGTCCAGATAGACTTTGTGGACCACCTTAACCTTGTCCATGGCTCTGGAGACTGTTTCGAAGATTGTCTGCTAGAGACATGAGAAACCGATACAAAACTGTTCAATTTTATTATAAGGGTTTTTTTCTGGTATTCTTTTCTATTTATTTGCTTTCTATTAAAATTTGTTGCTATGTAAATTTAATGAGCTTAACCCAGTTTATTCTTCTCTGCAAGAATGAGAAAAAGCACACTCATTTTTATTTTGTAATCCCCGTGGTTGAGTGACCTTTAAAGACATGCAGGTAGGTGCGTGTGTGAATGGGTGTGTCTTCTTTGAAGGATAGGCACTGGGCTGACAACTCTGCACTGTAAAAATCCACTGCCAGTCATAACCCGCCTGGTGATCCGCTGTGGCGACCCCTAACCAGGAAAAGCCGAAAGACATTGCACTGCGCTCTTAACCAGATCATTTTACATTGTAGCACCTACATTTCTTAAATCTGAACAAGGAGAAAAAGAGAAGCAACAAGGAAAAAAGAAAAAAAAACAAGATCACTTATTTACATTAGTAGTATCCCCATTACACTTAAAAATAACTGAAAAGACTTTAGTTTATAACATGCAAAGAAAAGTCCCCTATGAGTTTAACAAAGTGCAGGAAAGTCCAAGATTTCCAGATGTTCTTGTTCTAGTCCTGTTCACCTCCATCTCCCAAACTTTCTGCTTCATTTCCAGTGCACTGTCTATTCTAGTAGGTATTTCCTTTGCTTTTTTCCCCTCTCAAGTATTTTCCATTAAAACAGTGGAAAAGGGTTCACAGGTGCAGTCTCTCTCTGGTCTTTATTGCCAGAACAAGTAGTAGAATCTCCTTCTGTTTCACAGCTCACTTTTTGTTGGATAGACTTTTATATTTTCCTTAGCATGAATGTCCTCAAAAAATAATTTTGTTCTTCCAGGGAAATTTTTTTTTTAGATAGCTGGTTACAGCAATTAGAATCTCATGCCTGCTTCTCGATATTCCCTGAATAATGAAATACATTTATTCCTCTCTTGACTGATGTACAATAGTAATCATTCTGGGTGAACACGCTGTTGTCTCCTACAGTTAGTATTTGTCCTTCTGACATAGTTCTGTCAGAATCAACTCCTCCTGATGGTGGTAATGCACCTTTATCATTAAAGGTCTAAGTTGTTTTCTTATAGCTAGGTTTGGAGCACCCTCACGGTGTGCCTTTTTCAATTAACCGTTCCTGTTGTAGAATACTAGTTGTGTCTTTCGGCTTTTCCTGGTTAGGGGTCTCCACAGAAGAACTCCGGTTCACTAATGATTGGCAGTAGATTTTTACGTGCAGAGTTGCCGGCCCTGACGCACAACCTTCAACGAAGATACGCCCATTCACGCATGTCTCCACACAGAAGACGCTCTAGCTGAGAATCGAACAGGACAACTTCTTACTGTAAGGTGACAACGCTACCGCAGCACCACCACCGCAGTTCCTGTTGTAGAATACTAGTAGTACAGATGCTTATTTGTGCTTTTATGAAATTAATAGTCTTTTCCTTCCAGTTTCTCAGGTAGAAAATTTCAGATTTTCTCAATGCGCTCTGTCCTCTAGTTCTATTACTTTTTGAAACATCTTTTCTTCAGTTTCATATTTAGCCAGCCGTTTCTTTATTTTAACTTCTGAGTTTTGCAGTGTTATCAGTTTATCAGATTATCTGTTTAAAGCTTCTTCCATTTTTTTTCCCAGTGTTTGTTTGAGTTGATATAATCAGTATTTCATTTTTTTAGTTGGGTCTTTGTACAGTTGCTTTACACTTTGATCAAGGTTACTGGAAATCGTATCTGAACCTTGCACTGCTTTTTGCTGAACAGCTGCAGTACTTTTCCCAGTCAGTGTTTTTTATCTCTTTTTTTGTAGCTCGTTTTCCTTCAGGTCCTCTTTATTTTTTTTCCTGGCATGCAGACAGTGCTCTTACTCAGTTACTGAAATTGACTCAGAAGTTGAAATCCACTGGTTTCTCGGTTTGTTTTTACATTGGGAGAGCTAAAATTAAGGTGTTACTCAATGTGCAGCCATCTTGGAAGCCTGCTACGGACAGTTTTTGTACCTCACACCACTCGTCTGTTACCTCAGATCCCTTTGGTGTTGCACTTCCTGCCACTATTGACAAATGGGTTAGCCACATTTTCAGTGACTGTTGGGATCCCCTTAGTGGACAAGGGGCAGCCACTGTTGGTGGTTCTGGGAAAGGGAACAGGAAAGGCTTTTCTATTGTGTTAAAATGCTGTGTCTATCCCTGAGGAAGCAAGTGCTGCCATTAGTAACACTATTTGACCCATTTTTTTTTCTGTCAACCCCCCCCCCCCCCCCCGAAAACCTAGCATGTATCTTATCCTCAGATTCCTTTGGATAGGAGTAGTTTGTTGGGCTGACTCGGGGGGGGGGGGGGGTTAATTCCAGCCTCTTTTCTTGAGATTCTGCATTCTGAATCTGAACAGGAAGTTACAGGAACAGGTTTAATTATCCAGAAATGTCGTCTGTTAGCCATCCGACTACCGGGATTTTGAAAAAAACGTAAAGATAGACAGAGACAGGCCGCCGAGGTCCATAACTGCCGGTGATGCTTCTCCTAAGCCAGTCGCCAGTTCACTGGTACTTAGTGAGGCACTTTTGCAGCCCCTGATACCCGCTACTTTTGATTCGCAGGCCTCTACTGAGACCCATTCGGTGTCAGGTATGCCGCGAGATGCTTCACCTATGGAACCCGTGGATGTCTCTACTTTGGATGGGTCTGGAGCTGCTTTGCAGGCACCGGCTTTTGAGGGTGTGTTCAGGCCTACAGTTTTGCATACTAAGCAGACTCCACCTTCAATACTTGGGCCTAAATCTCAGTCTATGCCTAAAAAACGGCACCCAGGCCACATGTTCAGGCCCCTATGCCTAAACAAAAAACAAATGATCAAAATGGCTGAAGATCTAATTACTCTAAGGGGTAGTCAACCCCCACTTCTAAGAAGCCTAGGACTGAGTTTGACCTTGAATCTTCTGATCAGGACTCTGTTTCTTCTGACTCTTCTAAAATACATGGATTTGTCCAAACCTACCTATGAGGATTCTGATGCAGAGGATTCCATTCCCTCTGCTTCCCCCCTGAGGACTTTTCTTTTGGGGAAACTTTACATACTTTAAGGGAGCATTTCCACTGGGAAAGTCAGGAATTTTCTGATTCAAAAAAGAGGCTTAGGGATTTTCTTTTTACCTCCGCATAGACCTTTGGCTATACCTCCTGTACTGGACATTGTTGATGTGTGTTCTGAATCCGGTATGACCCTGATTCCCTGCTTCCGGCTCCTAGTAAACCTGACAGGTACTACAGGGTTCCTGAGTCCCACAAGTTCCTTTTTAAAACTCCTGTTGCAGACCCAGAAACCATTTAGGTCCAAAACTGCCGATGACTCTTCTAAGCCAGTTGCCGGTACTCAGTGAGGTGTTTTTGCAGCCCCTGATACCCGCTACTTCTGATTTGCAGGCGTCTACTGAGACCCATTCGGAGTCTGGTATGCCGCAAGATGCTTCAACTGTGGAACCTGCGGATGTGTCTACCTTGGATGGGTCTGGAGCCACTGTGCAGGCACCGGCTTCTGAGGGTGTATTCAGGCCTACTAACTTGTGTATTAAACCAACGCCATCTTTTTCTTCAAGACCTAAATCTCGAACCATGCCTAAAAAACTGATGCCCAGACAGCATGGTCAGGCCTCTATGCCTAAAAAACAGATGAGAATGGTTGAAGACCTTATTACTCTAATCGGGGGGAAGCCAGCCTTCCCCCTCTAAGAGGTCTAGGACTGAGTTTGATGCTTCTGACCAGGATTCTGAAATTTGTTTCCTCTGATGACCAGGATTTACCCTTATCTACCTATGAGGATTCTGATGCCGAGGACCCCCACCCCCCCACCCCCCCGAGGATTTCTGTTTTGGTGAAACCTTGCATACTCTCAGGGAGCATTTTTTGTTGGGAAAGTCAGGATTTCTCTGATTCTAAAAAGAGGCTTAGGGATTTCTTACTTCTGCCCCAGCACAGGCCTTTAGCCATACCTCCTGTACTAGACATTGATGATGTATTTGCAGAATCTGGCTTGGCCCCTGACTCTCTACCTCCTGCTCCCAGGAAACCTGATAGATATTACAGGGTCCCTGACTCTCTCAAGTTCCTTTTCAAAAATCTTACTGCGGATCCTGAGACCATTTCTCCGGGGCTCAAGGGCATTAAAGCTACTACTGCCAAAAATCTTCCCCCTCTTGATGGAGACTCCAGGGCGCTGGATAGATGGGGTAAGAAGGTATATACTTCTGCAACTTTGGCCATTAGGGCCTTAAACTGCCAAGTTTCATATGTTGAAGTATCAGCAGCATATTATTGGATTACTTAAACAGAAAATGATTTTTCCTCATTGTGCTGAAAATAAGGATTTATTGCTTTCAGCTGAATAGGTCGGAAAGCATACTTTGCAATGTGGTTTTGACTCTCTAGAGGCATCTTGCAGGGCTGCTGTAACTGGGTCTCTACTTAGAAGCCATGCTTGGCTTGAGGTGCAATCCCTACCAGCTCATGTTGAAGCAAATTTAGTGGATGCTCCCCTAAACCAGGACCGCCTGTTTGGAAACAAGGCAGAAGTAGTTCTTAAAAAGATGGAAGAAAAGGCTAAATCTATGCAAACTGTTTAAGATTTTTTACAAGTACAACCTCCAAGATTTAGTAGGCATTGGCCTTCCAAGAATTGGTAGTTTCCTGCCTCTTCCAGACCTTCTCAGTCCAAACCCAGATCCAGCAGAGCTCCCAGGCTGCAGTCCCAGGGTACGCACAGGACTAAGCAGAGGGGGGCCCCCACTTCCAAATCTGGGAGTAATAAGACCCCCCCCCATGGTAAATTGTCTCAATGACTTCCTTTTAAAATTTTCAAGCACTTGTCAACTGACTGCTCCTGTGGGGGAAAGATTGCTCTTCATGCAAAGAACCGAGAACTGAATACCCAGGACAAATGGGTTTTAAATGTAGTGTCCCAGGGATTCAGATTTCACGTCCACACGTTGCCAACACCAAACAGGTGGCCAGACCTACCCCCAAATCAGTGGGCAGAGGCCCAAAACCAAATACTTTTTTCTCTCAATCATGGGGGCTATTCAGTTGGCATCAGAAGAGGAAAAGGGACAAGGTTTCTACTAAAGACTTTTCCTGGTACCTAAAAAGACCATTCATGGCGTCCTATCCTGGACCTGTCTACTCTAAACACCTTTTTGGAGATTCCAAAATTCAAAATGCTGACTATTCAGTTGCTTCCTATGCTAGGCAAAGATGCCTGGTTAGCAACACTGGATTTAAAAGAAGCCTACTTGCACATCCCAATAAGGGAATCTTGCAGAAGATACCTATGCTTCAGAGCAGGCTACATGCACTGTCAGTTCTCTGCACTGCTGTTTGTGAATACCCTGAGTGCAGTAGATAAACCTAAGTGCCTAGCTCCAGTCATTGCATTTTGCAGGCAAAGAAATATTCAAATATACCCATACCTGGATGATTGTCTAATTCAGGCCGAAAGCCCGGACATGCTATTAAATCATCTGGCATTTGTAAAGAAATTACTAACTTCTGTGGGGTACCATAAATGAAAAGAAATCACATCTAGTACCCTGCCAACAAATTGTATTTCAGGGAGCAAACTTGAATACAACTTCCCAGATGGCCAACCTCATGCCAGAGAAACAAGTTCATTTGACAGCCTACTTCAAACTACTGTCCACAGTCCCAGCTATCTGCAAGGAAAATATTGCAAGCCCTGGGGTTCATGGCCTCTTGCATTCTACTAATTACATATGCAAGACTGCATATGAGGAAACTACAATGGTATCTAAAAAGCCTATGGTGTCAACATTCTCAGGGCCTAGAATCAATGATTCCTATCATTCCTCGTCTAAAGACAGAGTTCCTTTAGTGGGCAGAGGCCTGCCACCAAAACAATGAACTGCCATTCACTCTACCCCCTGCCGCCCAAACCCTAACAGACTCATCAGACTATGCATGGGGGGCTCACTTGGCAGGGCAGTGCATTCAGGACAAATGGAACCAGAGTCAAATCCACCTGCATATCAATCAAAAAGAAATGTTAGCTGTACAGAACGCTGTGACAGCCTTCAAGGACCACATTCTTCCAGGACAATTATTGGTAAAGACTGACAACACCACTGTTATGTGGTACATAAACAAGCAGGGGGGGGGAACCCACTCATACCCTCTCTGCAGACTAGCCATGGCTCTGTGGAACACAGCCATGAGCTACCAAGTGCACCTACAAGCTCAATTCCTGCCAGGCAAGCTAAATACACTGGCAGACAACCTAAGCAGAAATCTCATGGACCCACACGAGTGGAGTCTGAAACCAAAGATATTCAACATTTTGAGAAACAAATGGGGGAGCCCAGAGATAGACCTGTTTGCCTCCCCTCAAAACTACCAGTTGGACAAATTCTGCACAAGGACTCCCCCACAGACAAGCTTGAAAAGTGGATGCCCTGTCCTTCACTTGGAAAAACCTATCGGTTTATGCCTTTCTCCCTTTGCCTCTCTTCTCCAAAGTGCTACTAAAGATCAAACAGGACAAACCAAGGACAATTCTTATTGCACCAGACTGGCCACGCCAACACCTGTACCCCCTCTTGCGCAATGTGTCACTTCTGGAACCATGGCAACTGCCTCAGACCCCTGCCCTACTGTCCCAGCAGGAGGGCTAGATTCTGCACCCACAGCTTCAAACCCTGAACCTTGCAGCCTGGTTTATTACATGATCTTGTTTACCATTCCTCAGTAAGCAAGTGATGGATGTCATTCTGGAGGCTAGGGTGGCCTAGTACTAGAAAACCCTATGCTGAAAAATGGAAAAAATTCTGTTCCTGGAGCCAAACTCAGGGAATGGACACAACAGTGCCCAATTTACCGCATATTCTTTAATACTTAACCGAGATGCTTCACAAGGGCCTTTCCTTTTCTTCCATCAAAATTCATGCCTCTGCTATATTTCAGCTCATTATAATACAGAGCCACTCCTCTTCTCTCATCCACTGCTGAAGCAATTCCTTAGAGGGGCCAAAAACTTAAGACCACCCCGGAGAGCCCCTACTCCAGCTTGGGACCTTAACTTTGTATCGGAAAAGCTCACTCTACCTCCCTTTGATCCAGTTCCAAATGCAGAGTTGAAATCCCTTTCTTGGAAAACAGCCTTCCTTCTAGCCATCACTTCAGCTTGAAGGGTGTCTGAATTACAGGCCCTCATGGCATTGGAGCCTTTCATCATCTTTCATGCGGACAGGGTGTCCCTCAGGACCAATCCCTCCTTTTTGCCTAAGGTGGTATCCAGTGTGGCCCTTAATCAGTCCATTCATTTGCCAACCTTCTTTTCTAACCCACAGAACAAAGGGGAATGAATAATGCACTCCTTGGACGTGCACAAACAACTTAGATTTTACTTGGACAGGACTAAACCTATCAGGAAATCTGAACAGCTGCTGGTTGCATTTGCTGCAGGGGCAGAGGGGAAGGCCGTTTCAAAGCACACCATTTCTAAGTGCATAGGCCATTGCATTAATTTCTCCTATAAGCATCATGGAAAACCTAAACCACAGGGGATAAGGTCACATTCCACCAGGGCTGCATCTACCTCTACAGCCTTTCTCAGAGGTGTCCTTACCAGGGACATCCTAGAAACTGCTACCTGGAGTTCTGTACATACCTTCACCAAGCATTACCACTTGCCAGTTTTTTTCTAAATCCAGAGCTGGTTTTGCCAGTGCAGTATTACAGGGCCTTATAGCTGGTCCTAATGCTATCCAATTGCCTCCTCCCTTCCTTAGCTTTGGGAATTTACCCAAATGTAATGACTGCAACAGTGAAACACAAAGAACATAGTACAGTTGTGTACACTTACCATAAATGTAGATGTTTGTGTGTATTCACTGTTGCAGTCCTAGTTACCCTCCCTCCAGCCCCCTGACTTCTGTTGATTATACCTCCATTCTTGCTTACTATGCTTAAAGCTTTCTGGTGTGTTTGCTTTTTGTTGGAGGTGTAACCTTGTATATAATTGTTTTCCATTATGGGGGCACCTGACATCTGGGCCAAGAAAAACTGATGTAATGGCATCTGTTGCATGCTTTATACCCCTGACTACCTGATGTCATGGAAGATGAGACAGCAACCGATGTAGGACCCAAGACTTTGATAATCTGGCCGACTGAGAGCTACCTGCAAGCAGGTAACCCAAATGTAGTGACTGCAACAGTGAATACACTCAATCTACATTTATGGTAAGTGTACACAACTGTACTTTTCGTAGTGTGTGCCAGCGGTGATTTCTTATGGAAAACAGTGATGGGGGTGTTCAGTTATTGATGTTTTTGCCCAGGTTGTTTGTTCCTCATTCAGTTTGTGCTTGACTAGCAGTAGGGCAGTCATAATGACTGGAGCTGCGACTGTATTGGACTCTGAACATTTAATGCGGATAGTCATGCACTGTTGGCAACGTAGTTCTACTGATGGTGTCCTGTGACATAGCAAGATACAGTATTTATTACAGTACTGCAGACTAGCATTTAATCATGTGCCGCTAAAAAAGGTTATATGCGTTTTTGTAGAGTAATTCTTTAAATATTGTGTGTTTCTTCTTTTTACATCCTGGATAATTTTGATTTTTTTTTTACATTGCAGCATCTGCAAATGAAGATTGTTTGTGGTATACTGACAGAAATGGAACGATGCATCCTGGATTTGACTGTCCATTTTACATGTTTTGCTGTGGGGACTGCCATCGACGGCGGTGCTGTACAGACCCTTTGAAACTGATTACTGAAAGAGAACAAAAGCAATGTATGGTGTATCATTTTGGGTAGGTAAAGAATGAATTGTTAACATGCAGTAGCTCTACAACTAAAGAATTGTCCTGCGGTGTTCATTGGGCATATAAAAAGATTTTGGGAGGGCAAGCATTGTTAGCCTCTTTGTTAGTCAAATATCATAAAACTCTTTAAATACAGATGTTTGTGGTGGTGATTTACACCCCCCATCAGTGTATGTGTACATCTTCCAGCTGTTTTGCTTAGTTGAACATCTGGATATATCTGCTTCTATTAAGAGGGGGCAGGAGCCCCAGTGCCCATCCACTTGGGAGTTTAAGACAGTTAAATCCTGCTACTGTCTGTTACATAACCGTCCATGAACCTTTCATCTACCAAGTTTCTTCATTTAGGCCTTCCATATGCAGCGTTGTAAGCAAGGGAGGGAAGCGTCTACCCCCCCCAGTGAGGGAGGGGATATTTGAGAAGTATTGAATAGGAAGTAATGCCAGTGTACGTCACTCTAAGGCACCCTGAAGAGAGCAGTTTTTTTTTCTGTCCCTTGCCATTTAGACCTTCAGTGACTCATCGTTTGAAGCAGAGACATTAAGGAGATGGCCTTCACTGAGATGTCACTTTAGTGTCCTATGCAGACCTGTCTGAGGACTAAGCAGCTACTTGACGTTGTCCTCTTATTCGCCATAATGGTCATACTTTCAAGTTTAGTAAAAGTTGTGGTTGTGTAACTTAAGGTTCCATGCACAGTTGTTAGAAAATGAAGTATTCAGGCCTGGTGGTTTTCTTGCTCTGTCAAATCTGCCATTCTAATTCCTTTTAGTCTGTCATTTCTGTTGCCATCCCAGGTGTTCATTGTGGTTCCTGTCAATGACAAAAGTGAAAGTGGTGTTTCAAACGTTTTCTTTAGCATGCTTGGCCAAGAAGTTGGTAGGGGTGCCTTGACGTATGTCAGTGCATTGATGTGTTATCCTGGTCATTACCTTATTGATGACCTTTCCCACATAAAAAGCCAGATAAAGTTTGCATTGTGCTCTGTAAACAGCTATGTCAGAGTTGCAGTTACTGTATTCTGTGCTCTGATTTTTTTTTCTGGTTGTAGGGACATAAGAAAGCATCCTGGTTGCTTATGAATCTGCAGTAATTTCGGACATGGGCCATATTGATAAGTACCTTTCCTAAGTTGCAAGTTCTGTACTGCTGCTGCTCATTCTACATAGTATCTCATGCTCTTGTTTTTACAGATGTTAAAGGCTGGATTTGGGGGCAGAATCCTATTCAGATTATTGTTCTTGTTAATAATGCACTATTTGTTCTCAGTTGCTCTCTTCATATTAAAGTCCAGTGAATAGGTGAGTATGATCCTTGTCCTCTGTCATCATCTCAGTGTCTGATGAGGTTATGGGAGATGACAGTCTTACCAAAGGAATGTTCCAAACTGGGGTTATTTTCTTCACAAATAATGATGAGGTCTGTGATTTGTTTGAAACTGTTGCAATATCCTCTGGCCAGAAAGTCTTTTTGCATTTCTTTGAATTTTTTTTTTTTTTTTTTTTTTTTTTTTTTTTTTTTTTTTTTTTTTTTTTTTGTGAATGATTCTCTTTCCTTGGTCACTGTTGCTATCCTCAGTCCTTGTGATTTACTTGCATTCATTTTTGTTCTCCTTGGATGCGTACTGTTGCAGTGGAGTACCTAGTTGACTTTGAGTTTTTGGTACAAGTCATTGGGGAGTCATCCTGTCTCCAGTTTTTAACTAATCTGGATATCCAAAAGATTAACTGTATATGGAGGCTGTTGGTGGTGGTAAAATGGAGGAACTTCATGGAATTGAAGTGTTCTAGAAATTGCTAAAGGAGATCCTGGCTGCCATTCCAAATAGTTAAAGATGTCAACAGTAAAGGGGAGGCGACAAGCCATCTGTTGGTAAAATAATTGTGCACATATTTCTCTCGCCATTCTACCAGTGTGGTGTTAAATAAGCTGGCGTCCATGGCTGCTCTCATTGCAATCCCTGTGATTTGTTTAAAATGCGTATATTCAAATTGAAAATAGTATGAAGTAAAAGTTTTAGCAGCCTTCCTGTGGATTCCGTTTTCTTGGGCAGCTTTGTTTTAGTGCTCGTATGCAATAATTGTGTGGGAGGACTGTGTACAGTGCTTCTACATCAGTTGTGACCAGGATGGAGTCATGGCCCACTTGGATTTCCTTGATCTTTCTCAGGAAGTCCATGGAATCCAGCAAGAACAATTTGTTGCTTTTGACTAGGGGCTTGATCTGCACTTCCAGATATATCAATAGATGTTTGTTGATAGAACCACCACTGCCTATCACTGGTCTGTAAGGAGGGGTTACGTTGATTCTTGTGGGGCTTGGGATTGCCAAAAAAAGTCTGAGAATCTCTGGTGGATGACTGTCAGAAAATCATGTAGATTATTCCATGCAAGTCCTTCCTTGTTAAGGTTTGTGATTTCAGTTAGGATCTCTTCATAGTCATATTTGATCCTTCCCAGATCCATGTTTTCATAATATGTAGGGGTGTTGAGCATATTCAGGATTTTTGCGCAATAAGCCAATGCATCAGTAACCAAAATGCCCTCTCCTTTGTCTACCATCATGATTCTGCTTGTTTTATCCTTGCTTAATTTGATCAGTGCTCTGGTTTCCTCCATGTCACAGTTGTAAAGTTTCCTCCTAGTGGGTTTGTTCAGTATCATGCGGATGTCTGTCTTGCATTTGTTCTCAGAAGCAGTGATGGAGTTGGGAGGGGGGCAAAAATTGCTATTTTTTCCATTTTCTTACTGGAATAGTGGGTATGTTGGGGTCAGTGAGGTTGCTGTTATGGTTTATGCCATGAAAAAATATTTTTAGGTTGTCCTTGTAAAGAGTTTCATATCCATGATTTGTCGCCACCAGCTCACTCCTTTGGTGTGGTATGAAGGTCAGTCCTCTAAGACTTTGTATTCAGTCTTGTTTAGTGGCTTTGTGGAGTCGTTCCAAGTTGTTTTTTCTCTCCGTTCTTCTGGCCTTGTCTGCCCTGTGTTTTTTGATAGGTCAAAAAACCAGCATTTTTAATCTTTTTTGTTTTATCAGTTTCTAATGCTTTAAACTGGGAGTGTAATTTGCTGTAGGTGATTTCCATGCTTAGGTAATACTTAGATTGATTTTATAAAGAAAGCTGTAGTGAAGAACGTGATATGTTAGGGCACAAGTTTTTTTTCCTTTTGGCAGAGCAGTGTTCTAGACTACACCCACAGTGGTGATCCATCCCCCACAGATGACGCCACCCCTGAGGGCAGACATATCTCCAAGAACACCCTCTCTCTGAGCAGTTAAAATAGATCCGTGTTACAAGCTTCAACACATTATCCGAGCAGCACTCCTCTGTCTATAGTATTGATAGAGATATCTTGAGACGAAGCAGCTTTGAGAGTCTATTTACATTTTTAACCATCTTTCTGTTGTGTGCTACTGCAAAGGATGTTTCCACCACTGTATTCCTTTGGAGAAAGTTGTACTTCCAACAGGGACACTGCTAGTTTTTTTTCCCTGTAAGCCATGAGGTTTTAGACTGGTGAAGTTTTAAGTTGGTTCCCCAATCACGGGAAGGGGATTTGCCTCCAGGATTTGGTTTGGATGGCAGTATTTGAAGATTTAGGGATGGATACAGGGATTTTTCCTCAAATTGCTAATTCAGACTTGGAGGAGAGCTCCGTATCTGAGTTTCCATGTGGGACGCTTCTGTTTCTTTGACACTGTTGCTAGAATGTGTCACTGTTTTCAGTGCAAGAACACTGAGGTATCTTAGTCCCTCAGAAAATACTGTGTTAGAAGGATTTTCCAGAACCTACAGACATTCCTCCTGTTTTGTCTGCTTTAGAGGATGTTACTGCTTGCTATTTTTCGGATAGCCAGCTGTCCCTAAAAAGGTAGATGAGATGTATAATGTTCATCTGTGTTTTTAAAATGTTGCAGTATTTTGAAACCTGACTGAGCAGCTATAGCTTTGGTTGATCCCACTGCTGCTAAGCACTTTATTTCCAGTCCTACTTTTTCTGATAAGGATGGGAAAAGTATATACTTCTACAACTTTGATTTGCAGAATTTGGAGTTGTCAGGCTTATTGCTAGTGTGTTCTGACAAACTGTGAAAGTATGAGGAATGTTTTGTCAGTTTGAGGAAAAATCTGCTTTAAATAACTTGATGTTCTTAGTGTTTCTCTGTTGCAGTCATTACACTGTTATCTGCCTAAAGGTAGCCCTCAATCATCCCGAATATCAGAGACTTAGTATTTCTGCATCGATTGCTGTTGCTTCAGGTCTGACATCAGGTAGTCAGGGGTATAAAAAGAGGCAGCTGACGTCATTTCATCAGTCATTCCTGCTCAGGAGCCCGTAGCAGAAGTAGTTCGCACTAGTGCCGGTTGGCTGCTGCCTGAGTTTTAGTTATTGAATTGAATTATCCTGAAGTCTTCTAAAGCCCCTTTAGGGAGCCTTTTTTCTTGCTCTAACCAATGTCAGAAAAAGTTATTGTCTTGCCTGTGGAAAGCAAATACCACACTGAGATTTCCATTCTTACTGCATCATCTGTTTAGGCCCAGACCACGACATCCACTGCTGTCGGTTTTGTACCTTTTTCTATGCCTGAATTGTTCATCATTGGGCACTTTTTGTTGCTAAATACTTTCGTTCTCTATCTCCGTATTCCAAAATGGCATTGGTAAGCCATCTAACTACCGACGTACAGAAAAAACTCAAGGATAAAGGCAGACTGCACAGGTTCAAAGCTGCTGACAGCGCTTTTATTAAGCTAGTCGCCAGTTCGCCGCTTCTCCAGTGAGGTGCTTTCACAGCCCCTGATGCTGGCTTCAGTGGATTTGCAGGCCTCTATTGAGACCCGTTAAGAGTCCTGTATTCCGCGAGATTCTTCAGGATCTGCGGATGTGTCTACCTTGGATGGGTCCGGAGCCGCTGAGCAGGCACTGGCTTCTGAGGAAGTTCTTCACACTACCGATATTCGACACAAGCAGACTTCTTTCGCGTCTTCAGTTCTGTCTAAAACTACAGAGTTTCTAAGGCCAAGAGAATGCTCTACGCCTAAAAAAAGCGACCCAAAAACATGCACCTTCTTCTTGCCACAACATCAAATGCTTAAAATGTCAGAAGACCTTATGTTGATTTAGGGGAAGTCAGCTTTCCCCTCCTAAGAGTAAGAGAGACCTGTCCCCAGCAGCTTTAACAGAGAGTCCGACTCTGAGGAAATGCCTTTATCTGCTTATGAGGATTCAGATTCAGAGGAATCTATTCCCTCTGCTTCTCCAGAGGATTTTTCTTTTGGTGAAACCTTACGTACTTTAAGAGAGCATTTCCACTGGGAATGCCAAGACTATCCTCAGTCTAAAAAGACTCTGAGAATTTCTAGACTTGCCTCAACATAGGCCCTTAGCAATACCCCCATTCCTGGATCTTGTGGATGATGTCTTTATGGAATCCAGTTCAACTCCTGATACTTTACCCCCTGCTCTGAGGAAACCAGACCGGTACTACAGACCTGACTCTCACAAATTCCTTTTCAGAAATCCTACTGCTGACCCAGAGGTCTTCTCCCAGGGGAAAGGTGTTAAGGCAACTACAGCTAAGAATCCCACCCCTTCAGACAGAGACTCCAGAGCTTTAGACAGATGAGGTAAGAAAGTATGCACCTCTGCAACTCTAGCCATTAGGGTTTTGAATTGCCAGTTTCACATGCTGAAATACCAACAACATATTCTGGAACTTGAGCAAAAAACAGCTACCTTTATGGACTGTGCAGAAAATTAAAAACTACAAGAGCTTATGCATTCTGCAAGCCAAGTCAGCAAGCATACATTGCAGTGTGGCTTTGATGCCCTTGAATCATCTTGCAGGGCAACAGTCACTGGTTCCGAATTGAGGAGGCATGCTTGGCTTAAGGAGCAAACCTTGCCAGACAATGTCAAATCAAAATTACTAGACGCTCCTTTGAACAAGGACAATCTGTTTGGCACCAAAGCAGAAGAGGGTCTTAAAAAGATGGAAGAAAAAGCTAAATCTATGCAGACAGGCAAAGATTTCTTGCAAGTACAGCCTCCTAGATTCAGTAGGCATTGCACCTCGAAACATTAGTCCTTTACAGCCCCCTCAAGGCTGTCTCAAACTAGACCCAGGGGAAACAGACCCTCCCAGACTACAGGGTATGCAGAGATCTAAGCAATGGAATGCCTCCACTTCAAAAACAGGGGGTGCTAAGCCACCCACTTACTGGAAGAATTCTCAAAGACTTCTCAACTTCATTCCCCACCTCTGCCCAACTGTTTGTGCCCCTAGGAGGAAAACTTGCCCATCATGCAAGACCGATGGGTCCTCAACATTTATATCCCAGGGGTACAAATTTTACTTAGACTCACTGCCAACCCCAAAAGGGTTCCCAAACCTTCCTCCAAACCAGTGGACAGAGGCACAAAACCAAGTTCAATCCCTTCTCTCTTTAAGGGCAATTCAACCTGTTCCTGCGGAACAGATAGATGAAGGGTTCTATTCCAGTCTTTTCCTGGTACAAAGAAAAGCGGGCACTTGGTGCCCAATCCTAGATCTTTCCATCCTAAACACCTTCCTGGTGGTACTGAAATTCAAAATGCTCACCCTGCAGCAGCTTCTTCCTATGCTGACCAAAGATGCCTGGTTAGCTACCCTAGACTTGCAAAAAGCCTGTCTGCACATCCCTATAGGGGACTCGTGCAGGAAATATCTATGCTTCAGGGTAGAATCTATGCATTATCAGTTCTCTGCACTTCCCTTTAGTTTAACCACTGCTCCTAGAGTATTCACAAAATGTGTGGCTCCAGCAATTGCCTACTGCAGACAGAGACAAAAATCAAATTTACCCGTACTTGGACGACTGCCTGATTCAGGCAGACAGTCAGGAAACGCTCTTGCAGCACCTGACATTTGTAAAAAAAAATCTGCAAACCTCCCTGGGGTACACCATAAACAGAAATCAAAACTAGTCCCCAGTCAAAGATTGTATTCCTGGGGGCAAGCTTGGACACAGCATCCCAGCTGTTTTTCTGGTGTCAGGAATGCCAAGTCTACCTGACTACTTCAGTCAAATGGCCACCAGAAATCAGCTGTCCGCAAGGAAAATCCTGCAGGCCCTAGGATTCATGGCCTCATGCATCCTACTAATTCCATATACTGGACTGCATATGAGGAAACTTCAGTGGTACTTAAAAGGTCTTTGGTGCCAGCATTCTCAGGACCTGGAAACTGTCATTCCTGTCATACCTTGTCTAAGGGCAGAGTTTCTTTGGTGGGCAGCAGCATGCAACCACAACAAAGGACCACCATTTACTCAACCCCACGCCGCCCAGACCCCTAACCACAGATGCATCAGATTATGCCTGGGGGGCCACACCTGGACGACAAATGCATTCAGGGCCACCGGAGTTCGTCAAATTCATCTGCACATAAACCAAAAAGGAGAATGCTAGCTGTGCAGCACACTCTTAACAGCTTTCAGATCCCTACACTTACCAAGACCTCTACTAATAAAAAATGGACACCACCACAATTTATGTGGTACCTAAGCAGGGGGGAAACCCACTCTGCAGGCTAGCCGTGGCCCTGTGGAACACGGTCTTGGACATGCAGATCCAGCTGCAAGCTCAATTCCTGCCAGAAAAACAAAACACACTGGCAGACTACCTAAGCAGAAATCTCCTAGACCCTCACGAGTGGCAACTAGAGCCCAGAACCTTCAGCCTTTTGATTCAGAAATGGGGGACCCCAGAGGTGGATCTGTTTTGCCTCCCCCTGCAGTCACCAGCTCAGCAAATTCTGCACCGAGACACACCACAGCAGGACCTTGGAAAGTGGATGCCCTATCCTTCCAGTGGGTAAACCTCTCAATCTATGAATTTCCCCCTCTGCCCCTTTTCCCAAGAATATTGCTCAAGATAACAGGACAGACTAAGGACAATTCTGATTGCCCCGGACTGGCCACGTCAGCACTGGTACCCACACCTGCGCAGCCTGTCACTGATGCCACCCTGGCACCTACCCCAGAGCCCCACCCTGCTCACTCAGCAGGGGGGGCAGATCTTGCATTCGCAACTGCAAACCCTAAATCTTGCAGCCTGGCTTATTCATTGAATTTTCCCCCAGTGACCAGCCTAAGCAAGCAGGTACTGGACGTCATTCTTGAAGCTAGAAGACCCAGTACAAGGAAATCCTATGCTAAGTGGAAAAGGTATTGCTCCTGGATTCAGTCTAAAGGAGAGGACAACTCTACCCTCCCTACCTCTAATCCTGGATTACTTAGCAGATCTACTCCAGAGAGGCCTATCCTTTTCCTCCATTAAGATCCATGCCACTGCCATCTCGGCTCATTACAACTCTTGAGCTAGCCCTATTCTCTCACCCTCTCATCAAACAGTTCTTGAGAGGGGCAGACAACTTAAGGCCACCAAGGAGAGCACCCACCCCTGCTTGGGACCTTAACTTTGTTCTGGAAAAGCTCACACTGCCCCCTTTTGAGCCTGCAGTGTCAGCAGACTTAAAATTCCTCTCTTGGAAAGCAGCATTGCTCCTGGTCATCACTTCAGCAAGAAGTGTCTGAGCTACAGGTACTTATGGCCAGAGAACCCTACATAATTTTCCATTTTTCTCCCTCAGGACTAATCCTTCCTTTATGCCCAAAGTGGTATCCAGTGTGGCTCTCCACCAGTCTATCCATTTGCCAATCTTCCCTAATCCTCAAAATAAAGGAGAGAGGATCCTGCACTTTTTGGACGTGCACAGACTGCTCAGATTCTACCTGGATAGGCCTAAGCCCTTCAGGAAATCTGACCAGTTAATACTCACTCTTGTACCAGGGGCAGAGGGGAAAGCCATTTCAAAACAATTTCCAAATGGATAGCACACTATCCATTTCTGCTGCAAACACCATGGGAAACCAACCCCTCAGGGGGTCAGAACACATTCCACTAGGGCAACTTCTACCTGTACAGCATTCCTCAGGGGAGTGCCTACCCGGGGACATTCTGGATGCTGCTACCTGGAGTTCTGTACACACATTCACCAAGCATTACCACCTGCCTATAGTTTCCAAATCCAGGGCAGGTTTGCAACTGCAGTCCTGCATGGCATACTGGCCAGCCCAAACGCTTCTTGACTGCCTCCACCCTTTCTACGGCTTTGGGAATCAACCCAAGTGTGATGACTGCAACAATGAAACACGAACGTAGTACAGTTGTGTACACTTACCATAAATGTAGATGTTTGAGTGTATTCACTGTTGCAGTCCTGATTTCCCTCCCTCCAGCCCCCTTCTCTCTCTCTCTCTCTCTCTCCTCTCTGCGTGTACTACTCACCCCTTGCAGAGGTATTGGTATTTACTTTTTACTGGTGGAGATTTTTCCACATAACTTAGCTCCCTGTTGGGGGTTCCTGACATTTGGGGCAAGAAAAACTGATGTAATGGCGTCTGCTGCCTGTTATACCCCTGACGTCAGACCTGGAGTGACAGCAACAGATGTAGAAATACTAAATCTCTTGTATTCGGGCCGACTGAGGGCTACCTGCAGGCAGATAACCCAAGTGTGATGACTGCAACAGTGAATACACTCTAACATCTACATTTGTGGTAAGTGTACACAACTGTACTTTTCTTCTGTTGCACAGGCCACTACTCATTGTTATCAATGTATATATGACACTCTGTCTTCCGGGGATTTGGCCACTGGTATTTTGAGGAGGTTTTCATGGCTGCATTCTTAGAACCTCCCAGATAAGAATGAGATTGTAAATTATCCATTGTATAGAGATTGTGTTTGGCCCCTCTGCTGCAGAGGTTTTCAAAAAATGTGACAAAAGGGGGGAGCTGATCCAGAGAATCTGTTTTTTAGCCCTTTTCCAAATTGTCTAAGGGATGTATTTTTAAATCAGCTCAGCCAATTTTGGCAAAAAAAAAAAAAAAGTTGACAGTCTCGACAAAATTCAGGTAAGCAGACATTTAAGAAGAAATGGCAAGGGAGTTTCAAAAAGAAATTTCAAACCTCCCAAAACCAAGAACAGTCTTAAGTCTAAGTTGACTTTGAGACCTTGTGACCCCTCCCCCCAACCTGGCTCCTTTTTTCTTCTAGAAAGGCTGAATCTCTATTCTGTTTGGCAACAGATTGTTTCAGACAAATGGCTTCTGAAAGTCAGGGTTACAGTTGGCGGTGGAGGAAAACTCCTACTTTCCAGGGGGTCAGTTCTCGCCCTCCAGGTCAGATTTTTTTCCACTTGTTCTTCACAAGCAATGAGAAGCAATGATGAAACCAGTTACCTCATTCACTCAGGGGGGTGAGGATATTTAAAGACCAGTTCTCGATCTTTCCTTTGTAAACCTGTTTGTGATAGTACCCAAATTCAAACTGATGTCATTTCAAAACCGGTTACCCTGTCTTCCTCTTTAAAGTTTCCTGGTAACACTAGACTTAAAATGTGCTTATCACATTCCTGTTCATCCAGACTTCAGATGCTTGTTAAGATTGTGTTTGTCTGGATCTCATCAGTTTCTGCCTTACCCTTTGGACTATCCACTGCACTGAGAGAGTTCACAAAGTGTCTAGCTACAGTTATTGCTCATTGCAGGCTACAGGGTACCCACGTTTCCATATTTAGACAGCATGTCTTTGCAGAGTCCGTCAAGAATATTTCTCTTGGTAAGAGATCTTTTCATACTTGTCAACTGTCCAGATTTTCACAGAATATCCAGATTTTTTACTCTTATTTTTTGTCGGTTCCTCCTAAAATGCGTCTTCTGGCAAATCAGTGAGGACAGAATTCATTAAATGACTGACATTTAAATTTGACTTCATTGGTAATGCAAAACATTTTATTCTCGCAACTTTCTAGTTTTTATTATAACAGTATTTAAAATTTGCCCTGTTTTTGGGTCTGTGTTCTCCTCCATTATTTTTGGCTTCATCCAGATTTCTTATGCCAAGTGGTTGAGAGTTATGGATCACTTACACAATTTGGGATTCCAAGAGAATACTCCAAAAGTCTTTCTTGACTCCTTCCCACAGGCTTGTATTCTTGGAATGTCAACTAGCTACCTCAGTTCAAACAGCTGCTCTGCCACAGGAAAAAAAATGGTTATTAATTTAGATCTATTTCTGAGGTTTTCCAATCTATTTTTCTTTTGATACTCCTTGCAAGACTCCACATGAGAATGATACAGTGGTACCTGAAATCTCTTTGGTCCCAGCAACAACAGCCTTTTATCTTTTCAAATCTCATTTGGGCTTGTCAGAAGATGAGGCTTTTTTGGTGGAGACTACATATATTCTTAAATCCAGGTCTCCACTTTTCCCTCTCTGTTACAAAGCAGTCAGTCATGACAGACTCTTCAGACTTTGCTTGCGGAGCAGTTTTAAAGGGGATAAAACTGCAGGCAGTGTGGGACACACAAGAGAGATGCTTGCCCTGATCACTGAGTTTAAGAAGGGGCAACCTGTGTTAAAATGGACCATTTCTGAATTGTTGCCCAAGGCTATTACCTTTTTAGTTTTTCTCACCATAAAAGTATTCCAGGCAGGGTCAAAGCTCACTCTAGAAGGACCTTGGCTTCTTTGGCTTTTTGGAAAGGATTGGATTTTAAAAATATTCTTGGAGCTGCTACTTTGTCCTCTGTACATACTTGTGCAAAGCACAGTAAGCTTTACTCCTTTAAGTCCAGATCAAGCTGTACTAGGACCATTTTCCGGGGGCCTCTGGACTCTTCTCCTTCCACCTTGCAAATATAGTTGGCTAAAGTTACTGCAGCAGTGATCAATATGATGATGAACATAGTACACTTGTGTAAGTTGAAATTACCATAACAGTAGATGTTTGAATGATTACGGCTACAGTAGCCACTCTGCCCCCTTGTTTTGTGATGTGTTTCTATGCCAGGATATGGACATTTATTTTTTATTCCTAATGTTGTCCTTTCAGGTTTTGGCCTTCCTCCTTTTGCTGGCAGGAAAGCTCTGAAGAGATTAGCACCCACACTTGTCTTTTAGTCAGCTCAAGCTGCTTGACAGTTTGGGTGAATGGAAGGTGTCCTGAAGCTTTGGAAGCTGGCTTGTATCCTTGGCAGGATATAACTCATTTAGACAAGGCTAAGGCTACTGCAGCAGTAGTCTTTTGAATATTTATGGTCATGGTAAGCTCACCTTTACACAGCTGTTCTTTTCTCCAACCAGTTGTCATTTCCCTGGCTCCTGCTGGTGTAGTCCCAGTGGGGGTGGGGACTGGGGGCTGGTGGTAGTAGACCTGTCCTCTGCAGTTGTAGAGTGCCATTTTTGGGCAACTTATTTGACACTCTTGTCAGTCTTGGAAGAAGGGGCAGAGAAGTCCACTCTGCCAAGCCAGAAAGAAAACCAACCAAAAAAAAGTGAAAAAACTGGTTGGGGACAATCCTGTAGTTTAGCAAAAAGCAATTGTACCTTCAGCTTTCATACAATAGATGTCTTCCGGTAATTTAGAGGAAGAATAAATCAAATGTACTCAGAGGTGGATAGCATAAATGAAACACTGAAGGGAGAATACCATATCAAATAAAAGTGTTTGGAGAAATGGAAGATTTAAGTAGCTATACAGATTGACTAATCTTCAAAAATCAGAGGTTGAAATGAAGACAATGATGGCTGATTGCGAGATCTCAAAAGCTTTTTCAAAAATGGTGGAGTTAGGTTTTCTCTGTGTGTTCTGTCTTCAGAGATTACCTGCTGTACTAGAGATATTGGAAGGAGCGAACTGTATGCATAATTGCACAAATATGCAACCGGACTGTTTCACAGCAGGATTTGTTAACTGAAAGGGTACATTGAACATTTCATCCAAGCATGGACATGAGCAGCCAAGGCCTGTATTACGAAAGATGCAGTCATGCCAGCAGGAAAAAATTATCCTGATAAAACTGTGGGAAAAAAGTATTAAAAATTGGGCATAGCAAAGTATTTGGGATAAATTTGCTTCTCTTCTGCATGGTGTACACTGAATGACCATTTTCTACAGTCTGGGAATTTTGAGAGAGAATAAAGCCGAAAGATGATGACGTGACATTCAAGCTGCACTATTTAGCTGTCTTAGGAATATTTTTCCTGGAGGATCAAATACATTTTTTGGATGCAGAAAAGGTTAAGGAGGAAATTAAAAAGAAAAACTTCCAACAAAAAGTGAGCCAGCAAACAGAAGGGGGGGGCTTTTTTCTATTTCTTTTTTTTAAACACCTTTATTAAATTATCACTGAAGACATAGGCAAACATACATTAACAGAAAAGGAAAGCTGTTATAACATTTCCATGTAAATACAATGTACATCGCATGTTTTCTTTGCTATCATCTGTCCAACATTACAAAAAATGCTGCTTAAACTTGATGTCTCCTCCTGATTATTGTGCGTATTCACACAATTTCCATTTACTTGTATGTAATTTGCTCCTTCCCTTTTCTAAAGATCCTTCTAGTTTTTATCGTTTGTAATATTCAGTGTCTCTAATACAGTTTAGACTTTAATTTCCGTTTTTCATTAATTGCTTTTTTTTGGCAGCCATCAGAATTAAACTTAAGGCCTTACAGGATCTGAACTGTTTAGATAATACCCCCAGATTCACTATCCTTCAGTGCTGGGCTAGCTTAGTCCTGCACGGAAGTGGCAGTTTAGGAGCAGGACGGGAGTGCACCACGCATATTAATGAAGGCGTGCTGCCTGAGCTCCTAAACGGACACTGAGTGTGTACAAGTGCAGGGGGCGTGTCAGAGCAGAGCTCTCAGAATATACATGCCCCTGCAGTGAAGAACAGCAGTGTATGAATAAGAATGAGCAAGACCGCTCATAGGTGTTTGCATACCCTCAGTAATATCCCCCCCTCCAAGTTTACAAGAGCAATAGTTAAAACATTAAATATAAAGTTTTTTTTTTCATAAAACAGATTAAATTTAACAGTAGGTGTGCGGGTTTGCCCATCACTTGGCTACGGTTAATGCAGCTTAAATGGCACAAGAGAATAAAAAGCAAGATATATACAAATGAAGCAGTACAGCAATAGTGTAGTGGGCAGAGCATTCGCCTTATGAGCAGTCCTTCCCGGTTGAGTCCCACTCCAGTACAATACATTTTCCATGTCAAATCACTATGATCAATTGATTTTGTTGCATAGTCTGACATAACATATATGTTTGTGAACTGGAGTACTGCATTAAATGCAGATGTAAGGTGTCAGTCATAATGCTGTAAAGTCCACAGATAATCACAAATGCTCCATAAAGCATAAGTACACAGGAATCAGGGATACAAATGGAAGGTAAAATGTGTAATGAATGATAAATCCATACAGTCTCCAAATCCACCACCTTCCCAAGAACCATTAGACATTACTGTCTAAATTAGTGCGGTGGTGAGCAAGAGTAAGCACATTTAAGCAGTAGTAAGGTTTAAGCATGTTTGCGCGGGGGTAAGCCATGCGCACACAGGTAGCTAACACTCTGTAAGCATATTTAACCAGAGGTTAGCATTGCTTACCTTCACACAAACCCGCTTAAAAGTGCCTTAATCTGTATGCATCAGCCGCTGTTGTGGCCAGAAACAAAATAAACAGCCTTTGCAGATCTTGATCCCAGGATCCTGTACACGATAGTCACAGTAGTTAAACACTAAGCCATCACAGCAGTACATAAGGTTGAGGTATCACCAGACAAATCCTCACTATAGGCAGTACAAACTGAACATGTGAAAGGACTCTATATACAGTTTTATACTGTATAACCTACTACAAGACATAAATATGTGAACTGGAGTACTGCATTAAGCCCAGATGTGAGGTGACATTGTAATAGTGTTGAAATCCCCTAATAAGCACAAGGATCCCATACAGCGTACGTACACATGAATCATGAATACCAAACGCATGTATAACATGTAATGAATAATCAATGCCACAATGCAAATATAATGCAAATTAAATATTAAGCAATGCTAAACATTGCACAGCCCAGCCTGGTAAGTATAAGCAATGTGTAGGCCAGCTAACTCAGTTGCCCATTGGTATACCCCTTTAAGCAATGCCAACCTTGGGTAAGCAGGGTTGCCCATAACTTAGCATTTTCAAAACCATCCAGTCACTGCAAAGTGTGGGAAACCAGCCCTATTTAAACCTAACAGACGGGAATACATCACATATCTGGTTGTAGCTTCCCCTTGTAGGCACTATGTCTGGAATGGGAGAGGGTGTGTGCTTCCAGGTGCAGCGCTGGGGCATCCAGGGAGTCCAAAGTGATAGCAGGACCCTTTGTAAAAGACCATGACCAGAGACTGCTGCAGGGGCAGTACCAGAGTTCCCAATACAAGGCAGAAGCCTGGGACCATCTCGCCCATGACCTCATCAGTGCCACTGGCATACCCCAAATTGGTGAGCAGGTCAGGTATCACTATGCTGACCTGAAGCCGAGAGAGGAGGATCTCTTGGATCAGTGGATCCAAGAGGCTATCGGGACAGGGGATGCCCCAGCCATGTGTAAGTATCAGTTCACTACCTGTTTAATTGCCAGTTCATGTATATTATGGATAGGTATGGCTAAATTTTCCTCTTATGTCTGTCACAGCGGCAGGTGAGTTGGCTGTGAACCAGGAAGCCCATGGCTGTTGACTGCAGTGGTTGCGAAGCGAGGCAGGTTAGTAACACTCTTGAATGTACTGTCATAGGAAATAAATCTAAAAGTAGTAGTAAGTTAATTGCCTGTATAAAACCTGTATTGTTTAAGGCATGTACTGCTTGCACCAGAGAATAGGAGTCTCATATAGGTTGTGTGTAAATAAAAGCAGAATAGCCTGACAATTAAAGTCTAACTGCTAGACTGCATGTGTTCACTCTGGTATCATATGGTAATGTAGAGTTGCAGTCACTTAGTAGTACTGTTGTAGTAAACACTGTTGCCCACACTGTGCTACATAAATAGTGTAGGAATGTCTGTATATATGACTGTTGTAATCCCAAGAGGTCAAATAGTACAACTGAGAGAGACTTAGAAAACACTGAAAAGACTGACAACAGAATCCAAATAGCACACTCAACTGTGACGTGAACTGTTGTATTTTTTGCACACACAGCCATGGTTCAAATCCTGGGAGTGGTAATAGGCTGTATGCAGAGTCATACCCCACAAGTGTACAGGAATGTCCAGTAAATCAGCCTATAGCTGCTGCCGGTCACCCTGACAAATAAGTGGGATGATTCCAGTCGTTTGGGCAACAAACAAGACCTACAGCTGATTGTCCGACATCTATAACAAACCTGTTACTCTGGCAACCCCCCAAAATGTTATGAGAGTAAGTAACCAAATATGCCCCATCTCCACCCCAATGTTGTGAAGCTGTGACCAGTGTGTGTATAGTAACAGAGTGAGACGTATGTGCATAATACTAATGTGGAAACTGGTAATTTGTGTGGCAACATGCAAGTAGTGCTAACAAACATTGCTGCCACAGGTCTGTCCGATACGAACACTGCGCCTATAAATAAAAGATTGATATCCTGTTCTGGTACTGTTCACTCTAGTATTGTATGGCATTGTTAGTTTTGCAGTTGCTCAGAATAATAAAGTATAACTTATCACTGTCACCCACACTGTACTACATAATACAACTGTCTAGGAAATCCTGTATAAGAGTTTTGTAATTACAAGGTCAAAATGTAAAACCAGAGGAGAATTAGACAGAAATCTGATAAGAGATGCACAGCAATACCTATATAGCATACTCAGCTGTGATGGACAGTGTTTTATTTTTAGCAGACAGTCATGGTTCGTATACTTGGAGTGGTGGTAAGCTGTATGCAAAGTCATACCCCACAAGTGTGCAGAAATGTCCAGTTATTCGGCCCATATCTGCTGGCTGTTACCCTGCCCCTTGCCATATCAGTGTGCTAATTTCTGACATGTAGGCAGCATTTCATGTCCTATAACTGACTGTCAGACCTGTACATATTTGGAAAATGTCAAATAAAACAAACCTGTCATTGTACAAGTCAGTAAAGGTTTGAGGGCAATAGTCGAAATATGTCTTGGTTCACCTGTATGTGGTGAAGATATGCCTAATGTGTGTGCAAAAAGAGATGGACAGGCATGTGCATAACATCAACCTGGAATCTGTGAGTATGTGTAGAAACAGGTTAGTATTAACAAACAATACATCCACAGGTATACCAGGTAAGAGGTGTGTACTGCAGGTCAAACCAGTTCATGTATATAGTTGTCGACAGACATAACACTGTCCAAACTAAGGCAGTAGGGTAGTGCACTTATACCTGTAAGGTACAGATCACAGCACTGACTAGGAAAGTAATGCAAACTACAAGAATATACTAGTTGATGTTAAGTTGTCTATCTCGCCTTCGTTCTTGCTTGTTGGGATCGGTGCTGATCCTCTGCTCCAACTCTGCCATCTTCAATAGCTCGAGAGCTGTTTACTGGCTCGAGGCTACTCCTTATCCCATAATGCCTAGCGATAGCTACCCAGATCTTATTTGCTGCTTCAGCTGCGAGGTGTCGTTTTTCTGGCTCAGGCTTGTATAAAGTTTTTTGTATAACTTTTTCACTAGAATTTAACTTTTCTAGTATTATTATTATTAGCGATAGTTTTGTTTCTGTAATGGATAATTGTTTAGCTTATAGTATCCCTCCTTTTTCTTTTTTTTTTTGTAGAACTCATTTAACTTGGAGAGTTCTCCCCCACCCCTACCTCTTCTTGTCAGGTTAGCCGTTTAAGTTGGAAGCTTTCCTTCTGCTTTTTTCTTATAGGCTAGCTATTTAAATTAGTGGCTTTCCTATTTAAAAAAAAAAAAACAAAAAAAAAAAAACCTTTAGCTATAGTCTTTCTAGTAGGTGTGTTTTTTGTAGACTGTATATTGCTTCTTGTTGTTGTTATAACTGGTTTTCCTTTTACTGTTAAGAATGTCAAAGGAATCCAAGGTTTCTGGGTTCAAGAAGTGTGACTCATGCTGTCAGAAAATGTCTCTGACAGATGGGCACACTTCTTGGGTCTATTGTTTAGGCACTGTGCACCTGCAGGACTCGTGTTCTATTTGCCATGCCTTTAGTCCAAGAGTCCTGCAGGAGTGTAAGAATAAGTTGATTCTTAGGGGTCTTTGAAAACTCCAGGATTCTCTGGCCAAGAGCTCACAGCCTGTGAAATCCCCTAAATCCACTAAGCCATCGGCTCCAAGTTTGGAGCAGTCTTCGGTTCAGGATTTACCTTCTACGTCGGTTCTGGCTGGCACCGACAAGACAGTCTCCCCGTCAGCTCCATCAGGGGCTTTGGAACAGTCGCGGAGCCGCAAGAGGCTGAGGTCCCCTTCACTAGAGTCGGTGCATTCGGCTTTTCGGTCTCCTTTACTTCAGAGCGAGCGTAGTCACCGATCCTCTCACTCTTCTCTATCCTCTAGACTGTCTGATCATGATGTGGAGATAGTGGTCAGTAGGTTGCTAAAGTCACAGGCACTAGCTAAATTGTTGTCCAGCCACCCTCAACAGGTATTGGCTCCGTCCACTTCTCTCGACGTTCCAATTCCAATGAGTTCGGAGCCGATGTTCGTTGGGGTTCGAGTAGTGGAACCGTCGGCTCCGATAACTCTCTCTCCTTCGATTCCAACGTCGGCTCCAATTCCCTTGGTGGTACTTTCCATTGAGGGATCTGGGCTCCCTCATCTGCTCCAAGGGGGCGAGTGGCATCGGACCCTTGTCTGACCCTGTTCTCCCTCTTGGAGCTTCGGCGCAGGTGAGCTTGGCTCCTACATCTGGCCTCTGAGCCATCTCCCTCGGTGTGGAGAAAGATTCCTATTTCTTCGGAACCGGAGCTTTCTCTGCATCATGGCAGGGATGCCTTTGATGTCATGCGGAGTGTGCTGTCCCCTGAGTCAGCTCCACTATCAGCCCCACCGGCTCCGTCCCCTGTAGTGCCTGTGCCAACCTCTGCTCCTCCTCCAGACCCTAAGCGTATTGAACTGATTCTCCAGGACACACCATTGGGTGTTTCCTCCTCTTTTGAGGCCTCTCCTGATCACTCAGAGCCTCCTCGGAAGAAAAAGTGTAAGAGGAAGCACATTGACTCCCCCGAGTCTGTCACTTATGATTCTGACTTAGATGATTCGGAAGGGTTCCAGTGATCCTCCTCCGAAGATGTTTCCTTCTTGGACATCCTAGAAATGCTTAAGCAGAGGTGGAACTGGAATCCCCTAGTCCCTTCTGAGGATGAGTCTGTATTTCTGGATGCCTTCGGTCCTGACCTTCCACCTCCTGGGTGTCTCCGCCTTTTGATCCACTTATGACAGTAGTGGCTCGAAAGGCTTGGTCAGTTCTGGATACAGTGGAACCAACTTCGAGACAACCTAGTAAATTCATTACAGCACCCCAGGATAAGCAGTTCCTTTCGAAAGGTGTCCCTGTTGATGCTATGGTGGTAGCAGCAGCCACCAAAAGAGTTAGCGGAGACTTCTTCGAATGTCCATCCTCCTAACAAGGAGTCTAGGACGATGGACAAATATGGGAAGCAAATGTTCTTTACAGCGACCTTCTCTATGAGGTCACTGAACTACCTGTGTCATTTTACCCGACTTCAAAGGGATCTCCTTAAAACGCTCAGAGATACCCTCCAAGATCCAACAGCTGAGGGAGCACAAGCCAAGGTAGCTTCCCAGCTAGCGATGCTTAATTCTGTTAACTCCTCCATGAGGCTAATTTCCTATGCAGCCGATGGGGCATGTAGAGCCGCTGGTACAGGGGTGGCCGTTTGGAGGCATGCATGGATGCGGCTGTGTAACTTTGCGGAACCCTTTCGAGCGTCCTTCAACACTTACTTTGATGGTTTCTTTCTCTTTGGACCACAGATGAAAGACACTTTGACTAGGTGTGAGCAAGAAGGCAAGACTCTGCCATGGGAGTCAGTTTTTCCACTCCCTCTAGACCTTACCCCAAGGGTCAGAAGAGTGGGAAGATGTGGTTACGTAAATCTCAGGGAGCCTTGCCTGACACACACTGATTTTTCCTCCAGAGGCAGAGGGGAAACGATAATAATAGATGCCGCCCTCCTGGCAGATGGGGTCTGCAGAACCAGGGCAACAGAGAATCCTTCTCTGATAAGCCCTTCCAGCATCCCTGAAGGATTGCCCGGCTGATCAACTCTGCAGGCAGTCAGGGGAAGACTTTCGCTGTACCCAAAAGCCTGGCAAAGTTTAACACAAGACAGATGGGTATGGTCCGTTATATCCGGAGGTTACAAAATTCCCTTCCATCAAACCCCTTTACAGTCAAGGAAGACCCTTCCAGATGTTCCACCCAGTCTGAAGGAGCAAGCAGTAATAGAAGTTTCAAAACTGCTAGGAAAAAAGAGCCATCCAAGAAGTCCCGGCAGACCAGCACGGATCCGGAACTTAGTCAAAGTTCTTTATAGTACCAAAAAAGACAGGGGACTGGAGACCGATTCTGGATCTCAGCAGACTAAACAGGTCAGTGCAAAGAACAAAGTTTCGGATGGTCACGCTATAGTCCATTCTACCCTTTCTGGATCAGGACAATTGGATGTGTGCTTGATGGATCTTCAGGATACGTACTACCATATAAGGATGGACAGGCGCTCCAGGAGATATCTTCGCTTCCAGCTGGTGGCCAGTCTTTATCAGTTCAGAGCTCTGCCATTTGGTTGCACCACAGCCCCCAGGGTGTTCAAATGTATGGCAGTGGTCACGGCTCACCTGAGGTGTCAAGGATTCCAGGTGTTTCCGTATTTAGACGACTGGCTCCTTACTGCTACCACCAGGCATCAACTCATACAAGCACGGGACTACACAATCACAATCTGCTCCCAGCTCTGCATTACAATAAATTTCGAAAAATCTGCCTTGTTTCCCTGTCAGTCTATCACTTACACAGGAGCAGACTTGGACACAAGGGATATGTTTGCAAGGCTACCACTAGAAAGGATATCAGCAATCCATCAGTAGGTACAGGTTCTGATGCAGAGCAAAAGAATCCATTCAGGTACATCCTTCAGACTCTGGGTTCCATGGCAGCAGCCATTCTCCTAATCCCACTGACGCGCTTTCATATGAGAATTCTTCAGTGGCTTCTGTTTACGCAGTGGTCTTTCCAAGGGCTACCTCATGACTTACATGATCATGATCACGGATGCATGCAAAAGGCATCTTTATTGGTGGATGGTCTCCCCACTAGTTATTCAGGGCAGACCTTTCATACAACCCCCTCCAGTAGCCACAGTGACGGCAGAAGCCTCCCTGATAGGGTGGGGGGCATTATCTGGGCAGGGCAGTCCAAGGCACGTGGCAGCCTCATGAGTACCATCTGCACATAGATGCCCTGGAAATGAGAGCCGTGCTCCTGGAGTTGCAAGCCCTTCAAGACTCTCTCTTCCTTTTGGGACCATTGCTATTCAAACGGACAACATGTCAGTGGTGTGGTACATCAACAAGCAGGGTGGAACCAGGTCCTACCCCCTGTGTTGAGAAGCACTCAGACTTTGACAGGTGGCGATTGCCTCCCAACATTTTCTGATTGTGACGCATATCCCCGGGAGATCCAACGTCATAGCGGACAGGCTCAGCAGAGCTATTCTCATGCCTCATAAGTGGTTTCTGAATCAGGAAGTTGCGAATCTTGTTTTCTGCAAATGGGGACAGCCTTGCTGCGATCTCTTTGCCACCCCCATCAACAGCAAATGCAGCAACTACTTCTCCCTTCTTCCACTTCCGGGTCACATACACAGTAACGCTCTAGTCCATGATTGGCCCCAGGGACTTCTTTATGCCTTTCCTCCTTTCCCCCTGATACCCAAACTTATACAGAAAGCAATATCGTTGGGTTGCAAAATGATCCTTATTGCTCCCTACTGACCTTGACACATATGGTTCCCGTTCCTGCACCATTACCCTCTCGATCAACTCTGGACCCAATTCCAGACCTCCTGGTTCATCAATCAGGCGGGTTGCTTCAATCCCTCAAAACTCTCCAGATCACAGCTTGGTTGCTCCACTTCCAACCTTAGCCAGGCTTCCCAGCATTTCCCCAGCAGTCCGTGACATTATCGTCTCCTCTCACAGGTCTACAATGAGAAAAAATTATGCTAGCAAATGGAAATGTTTTTCTTGTTGGGCAAAGGCTAGGAATGTGGTTCCCTTTTCAGCCCCAGTCCACGAAATCCTGGAATTCCTAGCTCAACTGTTTCACTCCGGATCTGCTTCTTCTATGATCAGGGTACAAATGGCGGCCATTTCTAACTTTCATGTTGTTTTTTCAAACTCTAACATTATGTCTCATAAGCTCTGTAAAGCTTTTTTGAGAGGGACAACTCTTCTTAGGCCTCCAGTGAGAGATCCCCCTCCTCCTTGGGACCTTAATTTAGTCCTAACCTCCTTAATTCTGCCCTCTTTTGAATCAGCAGCATCCTGCTCTATCAAGTTTCTATCTTGGAAGACGCTCTTTCTGGTAGGTATTACTTCAGCCAGACGCGTCTCCGAACTTCAGGCGCTGTGTGTTCGGCCTCCATACTTGGTTTTTCAGAAGGACAGGGTTGCTCTGAGGACTAATTCTTCGTTTCTCCTTTTAGTCTGCTCAGAAAATAATTTAAACCAATCTGTAGATCTTACTGTGTTTTTCCCTAATCATACCAACAAGGCAGAGTACAAACTACATTAATTGGACGTTCATAGGCAATTGCGTTTTTACCTGCACAGAACTAAAGAAGTAAGGAAGTAGGACCAACTATTTCTCTCTTATGCCTTGGGCAAACAAGGTCTCCCAGTTTCCAAGGTAACCTTGTCCAGATGGTTGGCGCACACTATTTCTTTGATTTTATCAGTTAAGGAACAAACGGTTACCTTTTAAAATGAAAGGTCACTCTACTAGGGCCTTGGCCACCTCTGTAGCCTTCTAGTCTAGGTTGCCCATGGATTCCATCAGTGCAGCTGCCATGTGGGCAAACCCTCATACCTTTATTTCTCATTACAAGTTGGATATGGTCTCCAGGAGCAGAGCTGACTTTGGTTCCACTGTTCTGAAGAGTCTGTTCCACTGAGCCACCCAGGATTTAGGTGCTAGAGACGCTGTCCCAACCAGCAAGAATGAAGGCAAGATAGACAACTTAACATAAAGAAATTATGTACCTACCATAACGTTCCATGTTAGTTGTCTTCATCTCGCCTTCCTTCTTGTGTCCCACCCTCCATCCCCCTGTCCTAGTGGATCGAGAGGAGTTTTTTTTCTGTTTCACTGGCTGAGTGTTCTCTTGTTTCCTCTATTGACTTAGAGAATATGGCAGGTATAGTCAACTGATTTCTTGACTGGTTTAATTTTGTTATGTCTGGAGTTAGCTATTTCAAACGAGATCTGGGTAGCTATCGCTAGGCATTATGGGATAAGGGGTAGCCTTGAGCCAGTAAACAGCTCTGGAGCTGTTGAATATGGCTAAGTCAGAGCCAAGGATCTGCTTGGATCCCAACCAGCAAGAAAGAAGGCGAGATGAAGACAAGTAACATGGAACGTTATGGTAGGTGCATAACTTCTTTTTAATTGACACCCCCCACCATATCTGCAACAATACACTAAATGCACAACTCAATTGGTATGTGCTGACTTGACTCTACTGTTGGGACATATGTCCTGTTGTTTGGTAATTATTTAAATTTGTTTCTATGCATGTGCTATGTTGAAATACTCCCACATTGGTGGCATACTGCCATCAGTGTATCTGCATGCTGTTATAATGATGGCATGTGTTCTGTTTGCTGTGCAACTGTTCCATCTCTGGTGTTTGGGTTAATGGGAATATCTGTGCATGCTGTTATACCTAATCCTGGAATGTGTTGACTATTACTAACCCACATATGTTGATTTAAAATTTAAATACCATAGCACGTTTGGGAAGGCTGGTCCCGGCAGACCCACCTGTCACACCTCAGTTGGCCGTGGCACCGGCATGTGTGGGGTCCAACCCGGGACCTCCTAGCCCTTTGGTCCTGTACCACCTCAGGAGATGGGGCTCGGCCCCCCCCGGGAGCGGACAAGGACAGGAACCTGTCACCTGTCTCCAGGTGACAGGTTCCTGTCCTTTTTCGCCTCCGGGGGGGGGGGGACAAGGACAGGAACCTGTCACTCGTCTCCAGGTCATGGGGCGTAGTGAGCTCCACAGGGATGTCTGAAATCTGCTACGCCAGCTTGAGGGCCGTGTGTCGCAACTAGAGGGTCGGCCTGTCCCTCCCACTAAGCCCCCAGCAAAGCCACCTTTGTGGCCGTGAAGGTGCAGTGGTGACTGCCCATAGTTGGGTACCTCAGTCCCACTGTTTCCACTAGGAGGCTCATGGGCTTCCATTTTCCAACACACTTTCCCCATCAAGGTGTTTACCCCCCCACATGTCATATACTGTCCCTGTATGTGTCTTTTGTCTTTCCTGTTTAACTACCCAATCTACCTCCCTAAATATACCTAGTATCCCTCTTCAACATCCCATTCTCACCAGAAAAAAAAAGGGCAATTTGTTCCCAAAAAAAAATCTCGCCCCATGCATAGCTGTCCATTTCACACGTGTCCACTGGACACATGTAATCTGGTCTTATTGGCTTAACAACTTATGGTTGTCCTCACCCCTCTCTCAGGGGTATAATTGTCCAAATCTATCTTCAAATTCAGTGAATATGCACAGATGTTGCTGGAAAAGAAATGGAGCAGCTATGGACGTTACCTACACCCTTCCTGCACATCCCTAGCTGTTTTCCCTATTGTCTTTCCCTCTTTGTGCCCCTTTTTCACCACCTTCCTATTGACACTTTTTTATTTCTTTTAAAGAAATTAGTGCAGGGGTCAGCAGGAGTAAGCACTTTTAAGCAGCAAGTAAGCAGGTTTAAGCCAGTTTGTGCAGGGTAAGCAATGCTTACACAGGTTAAGCAATTGAGAAGCTAAATCAGTATAAGAAGCTGTAACTGGAAGTTAGCATTGCTTACCTCCGTGCAAACCCGTTTACAACAGCTTAAAAGTGCCTTAATCACAAGCCACCCAACGGCCCTTGTTCTGCCCAGCAGCAAAATTTAATGGGTGCCCCCCCAAAAGAACCACAAGCCATCAGACCCCTTGTTTTACAAATTCATCAGCCAGTCATAAA
>NC_056739.1:186963775-186982138 GCF_019279795.1 Protopterus annectens | reverse complement strand
GGGCCCTACGTTAAACATGTGTTCCCAAAGGGGTTTTTGGGAACCCCTTGGCAAACTTGGACAAACAATGGTGAAAAGGGCCAAACTTGTCAAGCATCTGCAAAAAGGCTGAAGGTGGGGAGGGTGTGTCATGACTCATCAGTGCACTGCAGTAGGGATCCTAAGGATGCTAAGAATGGCTGTATCTGCACACAGGTTCAGAAAGTGTTGCAAAAGAACCCTTAACTCCTCAGCAGTAGGTGAAGGCAGTGTGTTATCTCTTAAGGAATGTGCACAAGTAGACCTTGCAATCATGCAGAGTTGGGGACCTGTATAGGACAGACTGACCATATACTGGCAAATGCAGAATGGCCCATGCTAGTATACTCTTGCCAAGAATAGTAACTGCTGTAGTACACATAACAATAGGTGCAGCAATCTATCATAAGGGCATGCACACACATGCACCCACGGAGTGTATGCATCGCGGTCAACATCTGCGCACCTAACACATTTTAGACACGGCATGTAAATATACAGGACATGTCACATATCAGGCTCATATACTGTTAATATATGCGGTGATGTGGTCCCATGGCACATCAAGGAAGTGTGCATCATATGAGTAAAGGTGTGTGCACTCCCCATAGCCATGGTAAGGTCTGATGGTTGTCAGTGTAATAGTATTGAATTGGTAATACATGCACCGCTGATGTTGAGATCTGTAAACTAGACATCAGGCATTCACAAATGACATCTGCCCACATATCCCAGGTCTGTCGCTCAAACACACAGGGGCTGTGAGCATTAGAGCAGACATAACTGACACAGTAGTACACATTCAGCAATGGTTTGTACACCTGTGAAGTTTGGTGCACAGTATGTGGCAGGGTGCAGAACAGGTGCACAGCAATACTGTGTATATGGGTGCAGTGTTTTCCAGGGGAAGGGGCATCACCTACTAACACAGCCCATGCATCACACACATATGTATACTGTTGCTAGCATGGATTGACTATAGCTGCACTTCATGCTGTTGAGTATCATATGTTATGCATGTTGACAGATGGGTAATTGGAGGACTGCATGTACTATATTTGTGCAACCTCACCTGTAAGGGTGTGGGGGGGGGGTTCTTTAGTCTGTAAGTGCAATTTGTTGGAGTGGAAGGGGGGTTGATGCATGTAGGATGAGTATGTGCATTTGTTTGTTTGGGTGTTCATGTATGCACATGTGTGATTGTGGGGTTGTTCATATGGCAGTACTTACCTTTGGGATCGTGCAGTACATAGACATCGACTGACACGAGACACCAGGAATACTTCTCTGATGTACTATCAGCTGTCCTGTGATTACATAAGGTCTGTAGCACGGAACATGCATTGGGAGAGAAAGTAGACACCAGGTATTCCCTTAATATTGCAATCAGCAGAAAGGTGAATGACTACCCACGTATGTATGCAGCACTACAGCTGCATTGGGGAATTACTAGAATACACCACGGAGTTTATCCATTTATTACTGTTGTCCACATAAGTTGATTGAGCAGATCATCTGGCATCTACTGAGCAATAGTTACATATGACACTCCAGTGCGTGACATTATGGAGTGAATGTAGTAGCCCTTAACATATAGGGGCCATGCTTGCGATGTCCGGGCCACAGTGTGAACACTGGATGACAGCAGTAAGGCCATGTAAAACCTATTCCACTCAAGTCAAGGAGGTAATGGAGTAACAGGTCTTGTGTTGTGGTAACTTGTCTAGGCATTTAGAGGAATGATACATTAATGAGTGTTACCAAGTGTGCTGCAGGATGGGGAATCTATGTGAATAAACATGGGACTGTCTGTAAAATCAGGGACAGGTGCGTAGTAAGTGGAATGCCTGTGTGTGCTGTTATGCAGTGCTGTACAGGTCGTAAAGTGTGTTTCTCGTTTTCCCCCAGAGGTGGCGTGGTGGGTCAGAGTCCCTCCTGCATGCAATCTGATGTTGGTGCCCATACAAGCACTGAAGATGTTAGTACTGTTGTGGCACAGGCTGGGTTGTCAGAGGCCAAAACTGCACCATTGTTTGACATCCCTCTCTTAGCCACCCCAACCCCGCACACAGTTACTGTGCCTCTACATACTCCATCACCAATGGCCATAGCAGAGGGACATTTAGCGGTTGGTGGCAGTGCACAGGAAAGTGTGGTATCTATGCCTACTGTGTTTGGTCACACCAGGCATAGCCCAATGTCTGGCAGGGCTCCACATTAGCAGGTATGCCGGGGTGCTCATGGTAGGGTTGCTGGTTATCATGCCCCTGGCAGAAGTGCCACAACTGGTACCACCAGGTGCATGTTTCAGACTATTATGGGGGGTGCAGGCACATATGGATCTGTACATCAGACAGGCCCTGAGGCCGCAGAGGTTTGCGCTCTCATCTGTAAGCGACAACTTCCATGAAGTTTCTGGTGACCTCCGTGAATATACAGAGGTTATGGATAGATGGTTGGATGAGATGGTGGGCCTCATTAACCATGGTTTGTCAGTACTCGAACATTTGGTGGGTGTGCTGTGACAGCCACTTAGACATAGGCCAGCAACACCAATAGCTGGCGGTCGACATGGATGTGCTAGGACACCAAGGTGCTCTAGTAATGGCAGTACCAGCCACAGCACTGCAGGGAGGGTGCTGTCCCCACCACACCACAGCAGGCCAAGTGCACATGGCCCTGGCTAGTCCCAGGAGGGACCTGGTTCCAGTGGACATCTGTTATCAGGAGAGAATAGCTTATCGAGGCCTGTACCTGGACGTGCCCATGGAACCCCTGGCAGGCCCAGTCCGTATGTCTGTGACCAGAGGCGGTGAACTGCACAACCTGCCAGGTATGGTCTCCACCTGTCCAAGAAACACTTGCATTAGGGCATACATATGGCAGAACTGTGTGCATGCATACCCACACAATATACGAACACACCTAAGGCAGCCCCATACCTACACACACACACACACACACTTACATACACACCACACCCATTTCAACTAATTACACCCCTTACCCACACACATGGTGTTGAACGTATGGCCCACCCTTGGTTTCTGGCAAACCAACAACACACACCTAACATTGATGCAGGGATAGTCTAATATGGTTCTGATCACATGGTGACTTACTACAGTGTACCAATGTACTGCTGTGTAATATGTCAGGAGTAATGTTTAATGCGTACATGTCAGGTGGTGTAGCTGTCCAGCCATGATGCATTATAGTGGTTAGTAACACTGAGTGATTGTGTTCTCCATAATGTTATCCATTTATGGTGTAGGTGTACATGTGTCAGCAGGAGAATTGTCTGCAGTCATATTCCACAAGGGGTGACACCATGGCTGTGACATCCTGGGTATAGTTGAACACATGTCACAGGTTTGTATAAGTTATTGCGTGTGCCACATGGACATATGACCCTCTGGGACATGTATAATCAGAAACCTGATGTAGATCCATCCACATACATGCACACCCTTACTTGGCAACAGTGGGACTAGACCTGTACCTAGGTATGTTGTGCTACTGAAGTGTGTGGCTTTCATTCCACACACCACACAGCGTTTAGGTTGAGGTGTGTTCCAGGTTACATGCAGAACATCACCAGACATGTTCCGTATGGAAATGGGGGATGTAATGGTTGTATATGTATAATACATGGTGTGACCTACCATCATATACACATTAACAGACACCACAACAGGCTGATGCACATCTGAGAGACCTGGGCTTATCGGTGCTAACTAACTTGTCAGTGTGTCCGTTGTGTTACAGGTGGGCTGCACACAGCACATGCATAACTGGGCTGGATTGTGGTATCTGTTACCTGTATGGTGGTTGATGACAGTGGTCATCATACAGTGGTACATGGGACATATACTGGGTGTACCATGGTGTAATGACAGTGTGCACAGCACCCACATCCCACAGTGGATGTACTCACTGGAGCCCATTATGACACTGACATACCCACCATCACACACTGCCCACGACTGCAGTGCAACCCATTGTACATCTCAGCAATGGTACTACAGGGATATGCATCTAATACACATGCCACAGGCATAGTAGGGTGTTGCATTGTCATGCCTCACCTATGGGCAGCAACAATACTATCTGTACTACTGTGAGGCAGTGCGTATTGTAATAGGAGTATTTGGCCTCGGAATACTGTACCCTGCAGATATACAGACATGCACACACACACACTTGCCAGAACCCAGTTGGTATCACATGCCTATTGACCCATTTGTACAACTCTGTTGTGCTTGTACTGTAAGGCTCATGTAGCTGTTAGGGAGAGGAGCGTAATTGGGTACATGTTATGTCTGATAAAGCAGCAGCCATATCTTACTATGGCAATGGGTATTGCAGTGGTTGTGAAGGTCCTCATGGTATTCCCAACTACAGGTGTACTAACACACACACTGCTGTCGCTGCAGGTGTCATAGGTGTGTACCTGGCTATTGTCCATGGAGAGAGGGGTAATGTAGGGGATGTGTGTATAGTGGTATCATGCTACCTGCCATGTGCCAGCAGGCAATCTATCGACAGATACCACTGTGGTAACCCTCAGGGTGAGTGTGACATGCATCAGCCAATCTTCTGTGTGCCTCCTGCAAATGGCCACTGAGGTAATCCAGTTGACATGTATGCAACATGTATTGCAACACACGGTTAGTGTCTGATGGAGATCTGTACCCAAGCATGTTCTGTTGACTGTGGTGGTAGTGTAGTGGAGGTACCCGTGGTATGTTGCATTCATGGTGTTGTCTCCTATATGTGCTAGTTATAACACAGCTGGGCAGACATGTCAGTGTCAGTAAGCATAAGTTATCTGTATGTATCCAGGCTGGATACCTGCCATCTGCACATCTGTACAGGGACTGACAGATATCATCTTGGTAAGTAGCTATGCAGTAGGATGAATGTGTCGACAGACGTCTGACACCAATATGTACGCCTTTACTACATGTTGGAAACCCTCACTGACGTGCTGTGCAGACAATAGTCTACAGTTACTTTCCACATGTCAGATCATTATCCAGTAGGGGATATATACTGTGACACAGCTCACACACCAGGAACACAACAGTGAGGTTTCAGAGTCCAGCTATGCCTGCAGGTGTGCTTGTTGCCATTACTGCATTTATCATTCTAGTCTTGCCTGGAAAGCACCGTCAACGGTAGTACCACCATGATACACATCAGTGTGACAGCACGTAACATAACACTCACATCCCTTGCAACTATAATGACAGCACATAGACGCATGTATTGTACAAGGCATTACATACACTTATTTCAGATGTCCTTACCCTTTAATGTCATTAGACTGGGGATGTGAGCACTGGTTACCTGGGCTGAGCCATGCTTAGCAGGTGTCAGCATTGCTGCAGTATAACAGTTAAGCAGATTTGCACACTGGTAAGTGAAGCCTACATTGTGTAAGTGCCCGTACGTTTAACCATTGCTTAACTCCGCTGTGCTTCGCGCAAACATGCTTAAAGCTGATCAGAACTGCCTTAACCACTCTGTATCCATCAGCCCTTGTTCTGCCCAGCAACAAACTACACAGCCCTTGCAGATCTTGAACCCAGAACCCTGTACACTATAGTCACAACAGTTCACCAGTACGCTATGACAGCTGTGAAGACGCTTGTTTTTCCAGTATATCTATCACTGCACATATTGAATAGTATTGAACAATTGCTTTGACTTCACAGTTGTGTAGTACTAGTTATTGATTACTGTTGCATCATATGTGTTATATTTAAATATGCACCTATCCGATACATACTGTGAGATCCATCTTGGAAGGTATATACAACTGTGATGTTTACACATGACAGTAATATGGATATATACATATACATGTTTAGATATGTCTACATGTACATACGCATAGACATACATATGTATGTCTACACCTGTATAGTGCATTATGTATATGGCCATTTGTAGATCTGTGTATGTGTTCTGTGTGTATATATGTATATATATATATATATATATATATATATCTACAGATGTCTCATGTGTACAGATATACCTATTTATGTCAATATATATTTATAACTATATGTGCATACATATCTAATCAGATATATACCTATTTATGTCTATATATATAGATATCCATAACTATATGTGAATATATATGTGTGGACATATATTGCTGCGTATATGTTTATATTTCAGTTTGTGTGTATCTGTGTGTATATATATGTGTGTACATCTATATCCATATATGTATGTAGATGTGTGTGTGTGTGTGTGTGTGTGTGTGTATATATATATATATATATAGTATATATATATATATATATATATATATATATATATATATATATATATATATATATGGTTTACTATTGAAATAGCGAACGTTACTTGGGCGACAGTCGGATAGTCGAACGTATAAGGTCGTAAACAAGGATGTCGAAGACAAAATAATCAATCTAGGAACGGTTTTAACATGGGCCGAGGTAGGTGTTCAGTATTATTCCTACTACAAACATCTTCCTACCTGGGCCCATGTTAAAACCGCTCCTAGATTGATTATTATGTCGACATCCGTGTTCTGACCTTATAATCAATATACTCGTCCCGTTTCAAGTAATGTTTGCTTTTTCAATAGTAAACCTATATATATATATATATATCTATATATATATATATATATATATATATATATATATGTGTGTGTATGTGTGTGTATATATATATATATATATATATATATATATATATATATATATATATACATACACACGCACGCAATTTATTTATTTACCATAGAACGTGGAGTGGAGTCCTACCTCAGCACCAATAGTCCCAACCTCGGTGCAAGGGGATGTCATGTATGTATTGCAGGTATATATGTAGTCTGTTGCTACTGTAATAGCGGTTGTCTTGACAGACGTGTGTGTGAGGTCACATCTGCATTTAACATGGTACAGCCAACTGACAGACATCCTAAGGACATCATAGTACACTACCACTGCTAGCACAGTAATGATCCTGTGGACTACAGCACAGATATGACCAGTAAATGTGGACAGTCTGGCACTCTGGTCAGTCCAGAGGTGTACACAGATACTCCTCTTGCGAGATATGTGGACCATGCCACACAATGTGGATGTTAACAGCTATGTACATTGGTATATCTTGTAAATACTGGACTACATATGCACACACAGTTTATACATTCGCACATGCCAGTCTGTCCTGACACACAATACGTGGTGGTGCAGAGGTCACATGGCCACATACAGCCTAGTAGTTAGTGACATACATCTGTACAGAATCCCACTGCTTTGTCAGAAATATACAGTTATGGTGACCTGGGAGCAAATAGCTAGACATAGCACACTGGGTAATTACACTAAGCTGCTAAGCATGTCACAAAGCACTGTGCAAACTACAGGCAGACTGCCACAACATTGTACTACATTTCGTACTGGGGGATGCACATGTATCTGCAAAATATAGCAGGCTGTACATGTATGTCACAGCACAGAGTAACAGACACCTGTGAGAAAGTGCATACCCACAACCAATGTGAACACAGCCACATATGGTACACAAACCTAATATGACACTATATGGACCGTCTGATAAACACCATCCTCCTATGTGCCACTCACACACTAACCCTATATACACTGGGTCACAACAGTGTGGTCTGATGACTGTCTGTGGTATGGGACACGTGTGTGTCTGGCCCTACAGACATGTGAGACGATAGGTACCATACAGTGGAGCAGCATGTAACATCAGATAGAACAGGACCAAGAACAATGGCATCTACCACAGTCTGTGCACAGTCCATGGTACTTATGCGCAATACACATGTCAGCAACCACCATAAGTACACAGACCCCAGTACTGTACACAACCACAGAATGCCCAGGTTATGTCCTCAGAAGTAACGCCTGCTATACATAACATGTCTAGCAGTCTGATATCTGATCTGGCTTATGTATGATGTCAATAAATAATGGTGTACAGAACATATGCAACTCTTACTGCATGACATATGTACAAAGGTTGACAGACTTGTGGCTGGAGCCACAAACACTGGGCCAGTATTGGCATGTTGCTGTGATAACCACATACATTTACTGTCATACCAGGATTTGTTGTGACATATGTCCTAAGAGGGGATATCAAGTCAGTAACACTCATGGCTGTCACCATGTACTGACTGCAATCCTTAGACTATGCCTCTGTAGGTCTAAGATGGGTGTTCTGTGATTAACACAAGAAACATAAGGCTCCACACACTGCCCAGTCTGCAGATAACCCTACAGGTGGGAGTTTCCTCAAACACAACAGTGTCATGACAGGTATTAAATCATGTAGACCAGCCATATCCACACAGCCTCTTAAACCGACATTATTTCAAATACATTAGAGCAGCACTTAATTTCTGTAGTCATGTCTGGCACCCCCCTCCTCTTGGCCTGTTTCCACAGTGTATGTTGGTAAATCCCACTACCATCTGTGATGCTGTTTGCCAAACACCAAATTGAGGTCCTGCTCACAGTGGATGAAAAGGCCCAGCACCCACATGTTCCTAGACATTGGAGTGTTTCCATGCAATTGGTTATGGGAATGTTATCACAGCTGTTCCACATGCAATCACCTAGATGGGGACTGCAATTAGTGCAGAGACCATCAGCTGATCATGAGATCATTTAAAAAACACAAGCTGCTGCCTAAGCAAAGCAGGTGTACTTCTCCACATCCACCAGAGAGGGAGTGAGAGAGACAGTCAGGTAGGGGATGGCAGAGTAAAACCTAAGCATGTTTGTGTAGCACACCTACCAGTACGGGGTTTCAGACCCCTGACCCACTATGTATTGCTATCACATGTTTATGCAGTTATTGCATGCGCCACATAGCTTACATGTTGGTGAGCTGTCCAAAAGTATATCTGATGGTGAGTGACATCTGCAGCAGTGGTATAGGAGCGGTAAGGTAGGTGTAGTACATGTGCCTGTCCACACGAACAGGTGTCAACATCAACGCAGCCACACACTCTCAGGGACTCTCCCACATTGACACAGTTGGCAGGGTCAGGAATAGACTTCGAACTAGCTACTTTGCCACAATACAGTAATGCTAAGTGAACGGTGTACCTTGGCATTGCAACACATGACAGTGATCTTCAGTGTGACTCAAGGGTGTGGTGTCTGGATTGGCCCACATCAGGTGGGTATTATATTCACCATCCAGTTACCTGGGTTACTATTGTGTGTGGCCAGTGCTGTGCAATGCTTTCCATGTATGTGTTCTATAGTCCTTGACATTGACTGTGTCTGGGATGTACACACGTTCCATATGCATGTTCAGTGACCTGTAGAACTGTACCTGGGGTGTCTGACCCATGTTGTGTACACAGATTATCATCCAATGTGCCAGTCCCAGCCTCTTGTGGTGGGAACTGGTAATGGACACCAGGTTGACCCTGCATTTACATTGATAGCATGATACATGTATGCCCTAATGTCAGTGGCATCTGTCCATACAGGGCATGTGTTTAAGGCATGATATGTCCTTTGTGGGTTACATATGATGGCACCACAGGTGTTGCAGCCATCCAGTGGGGGACATAATGAAGGTGCACTGTCTGCAGTTATGTGCCTATTGTAGTGATGGAACAGGGTGCCATGCCCCTGTAGTCCATTGCAATCACACCATGGTTACTATATGTGGGCAATATGCAGGGTACTACCCACAAAGCGGTTTTTGCCTAGGCAGGTGTTTTTATGTATGAAACCTGGATTGAGAGTGTTCTGTGGGTAATGCAAGGGTTGCAAAAACACCACTCCACAAACCAGCTCACCAAGGACAGAAAAGAGACACTAGACAATTGGAGATATGGTCACCGTACACTTTTACTGTGTTCCTAGTACTTTGGCATCAAGCCTTCCAGGGAATAATCATACACAAGTATGGTGTACTTTATATACATTTCACTACATTCATTATTCATTTCAGTTATACAATAATTGATCAATTAATCAGTGAGTCAAGAAAATGTAAATCTAGAGTGCATTCTGAGCAATTAGTGCTTCAGAAACATTTAAAGTGCAACCCCTTACATTTAACATTAGAATTTAAGAAGTTCATACAAAAGCACCTGTACAGCTCTAGATCAACGAATACTAAAACATTTTGCCCTACAATAATTGATCAATTAGTCAAGAAAATTAAAATATACAGGGCATCCTGAGCAATCAAAGTGCTTCACAGACATTTGAAATGCATCAAAAAACCAACCCCTTACATTTCTATTGCATTTAACATAATTTAAAAAGTTCATGCTAATGCATCTATACATCTTTAGATTTCAAGGGTTGCTTAATTTGTTCGCCAGGCCTTGATGCCACATGTAGGGGTATGGATTGGCACCCCAGCCTCTTGGCTCTTTTTGATATCTGTTATCCTTGTAAGGTGAACATTGTGACATATAATAGCACCACCATGTAAGAAATTTGCAATACCCGCTCCACAGTGAGTTCAGTTGTTCCACACAGGATGTGAGTCACACACACACTTACCATATCTGAGATTAGAACTGCCACCTAACTAGTTTATCGCACTACAGCATTGCACAGTTATAGGACATGCCACAGAGATTACTGGACTTCTCCTTCCCCAAAGGTGTATTTCACTGGGAATGACATCAGGCTTGACAAAGAAGGCCAGTGGTGTTGTAGTGACTGTGAATGGCCTCAGAAGTATTGCTCCCTACACAGGAAATGCACACAAACATCCACAATTGCCATGTCTGGGAATAGAACCCCTACCAAACTAGTTTATCACACTACAGCATTACACTGTTCTAGGACACACCACTGAGATTACTGGAGTACTCCTTCCCCAAAGGTGTATTTACTGGGAATGACATCAGCAGGCTTGCCAAAGAAGGGCAATGGGGTTATGACTGTGAATGGATTTGTCCCTGATTCTGATGGGATTTGTCCCCTTTTTGGTTGAGAGCTGTGGGTAGGAATGTGTGTGTTTGAGGTAGCTCTCAATTTGTGCCCCATATTTTTGCTCTGTTCCTCCTAAAAAGGACTGAAGTTTCAGATTTCATATCTTTTACAGAAATGTATACTAACACAAATCCTGTTATTCTAGCAATTTTTCTAAGTTCATGAGTATATATAATCTGTCTCTATTTATTTTAGGATTTGTCCAGATTTCTTGCACTAAGAGTTTGAGGTGTCCGTGTGTGAGGGTGAAATGCCCTAGTTAGCGATAGGTGGTTAGTAATTTGCTTACTATATCTTTGTCACAGGAAACAAGATCCTGAATCCTCTACCCTCAACTACCGAGCTGCATTTTTCTGGGTACTGGGTTTAAAGTGCATTTTCATGGAATTGTGAGCTTCAAGGGAAGAGAAGCTTACTTTTGCAACTGTTTCGTTTAGCAAATGGTAGCACTATTGTATAGAGTTTAAAAGCAGTGTTAGTAGCATAACAGGTAGCATGTTTGCTTTTGATGCAGAATGCTGTGTGGGTTCTACTCCCAGAGCATGTAGATGGATTGCTGATAACTGTGCTGTATTTTAAGGGGTGGTGGGGTGCTACAGTCCTGAATGTTTTCCTTTGGATAAACTGCCTAGTAACTATGAACCCGTTTTCAGTTTGCCATCTGTTCCCTATTGCCATATTACCCCCTTACCATTTTTTTCTTCAAGGGCAGCAAGCACTGAATTTGTAGGTGAAACACTGAAATGTGAAGTTACTTGGTAGCAGCAACCTCTTCATTGATTATAGATCTGTCTAATGCTTTGCTAGAGATGGCCTGCAGCTGTCTCAACTGTGCTTCTGGCAAAGGCCCTTGCCTCCCTCATAGTGCTTCTTTTTTTTTTTAGGAAGTGTCATGAGGTCAATACTACAAACATAAAAATTTCAACAAAATGCAAATTAAAGACCATGGTGCCAAATGGTAGGAATGTAAACATGAAACTGCACTCACTGCAAGCATTCTTAACCCTGGAAGATGCTGACATTTGTGCCGTCATAGAAACCTGGTTCAAAGCTGCGGAGCTCACCCCAGCGTTACCTGGTTACTCATCCTAGCACACATTCAGACCCTAAGTGGTCAGCAGCAAAGCCAAAGAAGGTGGAGTTTCAATATATATTAGACACACATCTCCATGCTGTACAAACAGTATGATGCACAGGAAACACTCCAGGTGCAGTTAACCATTGACAAAGGCCCCTATTCAAATTATAGCTAGCTACAGGCCCACAAATTTGACTCTATGCCCACTCCACCTATCTGTACCTCTTCAAGTCTCTCAAGATTCAACCCCTTTACCCTGATCTTGGATGACTTTAATTACCCAACCATAGATTGGAAAAACTACTCATGCCAGAACACAAATGCCCAGAAATTCCTAAATTTTATCAGTGCGAATGCCTTGGAACAGCTAGTTGATGCCTCCACAAGAGGAGATAATATCTTGACTTGCTATTAACCAACATGAGTAACCACTGTGGCACCCCTACAGTATCATCCTCCCCGGTAATAACCGGCCATAAAGCAATCACTCTCGAAGTCACCATCTCCCCTGACCCCCTTTAGCTAGGGTTAAACAAAACTTCTCCAGATTGATTACAGCCTCCTGAGGGATGGTATAAACAGCTTCACAGCCCCCTCCCCCACTGTAGAAACTGGCACCAATGTCCAACTCTACACCAAGGACTAGAATAGCATTTTATATAGATGCATTCCATCAGGAATACCAAATTCATCCTCTGCAAGTAAGAGTAAACCTGTATGGTGGACATCTGCAAAAAATAAACTATATAACAAAAGGAAAAAATTGCTGTCCAGGTCCAAAAAGGAGCAGGTGCCCAATTGGAAGCAATCTCTCCCTAATCTAAATAAGCAAATAAGAGCACTAGTGAAATCCTCTAAAGCCAACTTCGTGCCCAAATTGGCCACATCTACTAGAGACCATCATAAGGCCATCTTCACATACATCTGAAATCTCAAAGGAAGCACCCAGATGTGGTCAGAACTGGTGGTCAAGGATACTACATGCACAAATACTGTAGATGTAGCCAATCTTCTGGCTGACAGGTTCAGTGAAAACGTCTCCCCTCTTCCCCCAATCAGTAAATCAGGACATCCCCAGTACCTGCCCCCCACCCCTGAACTCTAGGGACCAGGTCATCATTGCCCCCTCAGACAAAAAATACAGCCTGTGTTGGACCAGATAACATCCCTGGCTGCTTTCTACATTAACTCAGGCATGAACTTGCAGCACCATTAGGCACCCTAGTCAACCAAAGTCTGAGTACCGGCTTTGTCCCAGCTGAGTGGAGGACAGCCACTGTCATTCCTTTACACAAAGGTGGCGTGTTCACCGATCCAGGAAGTTAGATTCAGCTTAACTAGCTTGATCTGCAAGGCCATGGAACGGATTATCATGGACCTCATTAGCAGGGACATTGGCAATCTCCAAACACTCGACCCCATACAGTTTGGTTTTGTCAATGGGAGGTCATGTCTTAAATCTGGTCGACTTCTATGAGACAGTCACCAAAGCAATGGATGAGGGGAAGACTGTGCACACCCCCTACCTTGACCAGGTCAAAGCCTTTGGCACTATTCCCCACTTGGGCATAGTAGATAAACTCTCTCAACTAGGCATTAATCCATGTTACTAGATGAATAGTAAACCGGCTCACTGATGGAACCCACCTAGTCAAAATAGGGGAAGGCCACCTCAAGCAGTCTACCTGTAATGAGAGGCGTACCCCAGGGATTGGTCTTGGTGGCCTCTGTTTTTCGGGATGTACTTCTGTGAGGTGCAGGCCAAAACCAGTGGACTATGGCTGAAAAAGTTTGCAGATGACTGCAAGCTGGGCGCAGTTATCAATTCCCCAAGTAATGACATCTTCCAAGAGGGTATCACCCAAACAAATGACTGGTGCCAGAAGCATGGCCTCAAGATGAATGCCAAAAAGTTCATCATCATCCCCTTTGGGAGAATGACATCCCCACATATCACATTAATAACAATGTCCTAAGTTCACAATCAGTAGTGAGAGATTTGGGCACCCAGGTTGATAACCTGACTTTTGACCACCATGTTGCTTCCATTGTACGGAAAGCTTTCTACATGGCCCACCTAATAAGTATCTCATCCAGGGGCATAGAGGTTCCCCACCAAGAGAATTCAGGGCCTCAAACATCTACCCTACACGGATAGGCTAAAAGCCCTATCCCTCTACTCAGTTTCATGCAGACTCCTCAGGGTTGAACTCTGTTTGGCATATAAAGCAATCTCAGACCCTGCCTTGATGGGACTGCTGCATATCCGCAAGTAAAGCTCCACTCGAGCATCTTGTATACGCAACCTCATCTTGGTCTGTGATATCAATAGGACTTGTTGGCAGGACAGATTTGTGTCCCAGCGACTCCCACATCTGTGTTTTAAACTTCCTGTCCATGTCAAGCAGAGTACCTCATTATCCCTTTTTAAGCGCAACCTGGATAACAGGATGGGAAATGGAAAATACATCCCTGGGATTCCACCTGTGTCCCTGCTGGACAGAGGCTGTGGGTGCTGATTTGTCTAAACATGGGCTAAACTCTTGGCTAGGCTTATAAGGGCCTTAGGGCTAATAGCCTAGTAACCCCCTATGAACCTATAATTATTCAGATGCCACTTCTGCAGAGATTGTGCGTATTGACTGATTTGGTGGATTGTAATGGCAGATGTTTGACTGGCCTTTTATGGTTGAAGTGTTCTTTATTGGGAAGTTTGTCATTATTGGTTCATACATTTTGTTTCATTACTTACTGGAAAAATGTTCAAAACTAGAGATTTAAAACCTGCTGTATTAAGTGGTGTTTTATTATGCAAGGGATATAATTTAATAGTCAGAAAGGTGAGTTAAAGAACTCTTGCAAATTTGCATGGTCCTAAAATGTGTGCAAGGGACCTATGATTTGAAAATGGCCCTACGGTAAACTTAAACCCCTCTGACGAGATGCATTTTCTTTGAATGTGGGTTTTAATGCTGTTAGTGAATGTGAGTTTCAAAGGCAGAGATGTTTTAATGTTGTCTGTTTTCAGTGTGAGACTGTATTGTTTTGTTTAGCAAATGGCTGTTGGTGTCTGTGCTATAACGTTTTAAATAAATGCTTTAAATTAAATCCAAATATCTGTAATCATTGTAGAAGTAAAGCAGAAAACATTATGCACATTGAGAGTTTTGAACAGTGTTTGGCAACTGGAGAGAAATAGCCAAGTAATGCGACGCTTGAATGGCTGCAGGGGGAGGGGGCTTTGTGTGGGAGGGGGGCCCGATCCATTACCCTGCCAAGGGCTGTGCACCTAGTTCATGTAACAAAGTGGAGTTGGGACAGCATTGCCCGGGATGGTGAGTATACTCTGTTTCAGTGGTCACATTATGCATCTAGATCTTTCTCAATTGGTGAGATTGTGTTGGCATACAACACTCAAACAGCGATTTGTTTTAATTGGTTTCTTATAAGTAATTGTTTTTCTTTCTGCCTTTGCAGTCCCCTAAATAATTATCCTATTTTCGTTGGTCCTCAAGTGTGAAAAGGTTGAAAACCACTGGCTTAAGTTATAAAAAGTGTTTTTTTTTTTTTTTTTTTTTTTTTTAAAGCAAGTAGGCTTGAAAAATAAGGCAAAATGATGAAAGGCATGAAAAAATGTCAAGTTCCTTACATCTGCACATATATAGTCTCTTTTCCTATTGGTAAATGTTTTCAGTGGGAGTGAAGAAATCTGCATCTGAAAGCAGTTGTACATTCTATTCTGAGTGAAATTTTTAAAGATTTCTTCATGCATCTGCAGATATGTTGGTTTTTTCTTCATTGCTGACATCTTTTACATGGAGATGAGCTGTATGGAGGTGAAGGCAATTAACCTTGAGTTGAGAATTCCTTCTGAGAGAAATGTGAAAGTTAAAGAAACTGGAACCAGTTTAATGAAAATAGTTTGAAATTATGGGAAGTGAATACGAGTTAGTAGCTTTCCTAGTAGCGTCAGTACTTTTAATATATTTTATAGAACATTGTACAGTTTAGTTTAAAGGATAATTAGGGAACTTTTTTTTTTTGGATAAAAGTTCGTTTCCAGGAAGCATACAAGCAGTTCATATCTGGGAGTGAAAGAGGTAAGAAAAGAAGACATCAAATAGTTTAAATGGAATCATAAGCTATAACATGTTTTAGCATGGGCAACCTCAATTTTAGGTTAAGTGATGCTTGTGGGTGCAGCTCTCAATTTGGATTAGTTCTTCCTGTTTGGAGAGTTAAACATTTTTTGAAGATGTACATAATTCATTGCTTTCAAAGTTAATAGGGGATGGGGGTATTCTGAAAATGTAAATTTATTTTTTGATGGTGGGTTTTCATTAAGATGAAAAATGTGATGTAGGTTCAGATGGAGACCAGAAGAAACTGTATAAAAGATCAGCCTGCCAAACATTATTGTATGCATGTGAGATGAATGAAATATACAAAAAGTGTCAACGTGTATTAGATGGGGAACAGTAGGTTTTTATTATAATGGCCACTGTGTCCATATTTTGTAATGTAAATGGTTTACAGGTATAGGCAAAAAGGAAAGTGCATTGAAGTGTATAAAAAAAAAAACTAGCCCTGCAGGAGGCATATTTAAAAAAAAAAAAAAAAGACTGCTGCTTGAACCTTTTTGATAACTCTAGAGTACAAATACTTTTAGCACAATGACTTAGGCTTCCTGTGTCAGGCAACAGAAAGAAAGGGCCAGTCGCAAGTAAAATAAATGGAGATCCTATAGAGATATTAGAGATATTTTGGAAACTTAATAAAAAATTGAATAAAGCAAAGAAATGTGGAAATGAAGGAAGAGAGCACAAATGGAAATATTTATGGAAGACTTAATTGTGCCAAAGTTAGAGGTAAATGAGGATGAACAACTAATAGTTGAGATGGGAGCCAAGGTAAAAATGGTGATGTATAGTCAGTCTTCAGGAAAGATTCAAGGAACGGGTAGTATTCCTATATATGTTTGGAAGTTAGGAGTAAAGAAAGTGATAAAGATCTGGAAGATTTCGTTTAACGTTTATTTTAAAAGAAGGTGAAGCAGCAGTATCTTGGAAGATAGCTATTTTGGGCTGTATTACCCAAGGACTATAAGGATCAGACCCAGCATCATATAGACCAGTTTCAATTTTAAATCATAATTATAAAGTGTTTGTCTGTAGTAGCTATGAGAATGGCAAAGGTATTGCTGAAATTGATAGATATGGGTCACCGTTTATGAAGAGGAGGCAAATATTTGACAATGGAACTGTGATGATCCACTGGAAAGCAGAATGCAAGAAAACGCCACTGTTGCTGGTGAATCTTGATGCAGAGAAAGCATTCAACAGAGTAAGCTGGGATTTTGGGTAGGAACTGGAAGCATTTGCAGTCCCTGCTATAGTAATAGGAGGATATATGAAGGATTAGAGGCAATAATTAGTTTGAGGTTCCTCTCTAATGAGCTGTGTTTGAACAGAGGAAACTGTAGGGGTGTCCTTTTTCTACTTTATTTACATTTAGAGCCATGGTCAAAGAAAGTAAGGAACTCAAATTCTAGGATATAATTGGCATGTTCCTCACAAAAAGTTTGCTTTACTTGGTGATAATTCTGTCTTGTACCTGGTAAACCCAGAAAAGGGCACCCATTTTTGTGGAACATTTTGAAACAGTTTCAAGTCTTTTCTGATCTACAGTTAAAAATAAAAGGCTGCAGCTGTAAATTGTGTACCCCTCCACGTACACATGCATCAGTTCAGCATTACTGATGTGGACAGGCTAAGATGAATTATTTAGGCATATGGATTAAAAAAAGTTCTGTTATAGCAGCTAAAGATGCATGCAAAGAGACTAAAATGAATACAGAAACTGAGAATGTGGAAGCCCTTGCTTATAGGTATTCATAGTGAGCTACAAGCAGTGAAAAAAATGTTGTCCCTTTGGTTTTATATATAGGTCAAGGATATTTTTTATTAACCAGAGGAGAAGTTGTAGAGAATTACTAATTGTTAAAGGAATTTGTCTGTGAGGGGAAGAGGGCAAGAGTTAACTGCAATTAGTTCTACCCTCCCAATAAAAAATGTGGTTTAGGGTTACCCAATTTGAATGGCTGTTTTCAGGTCTGCACAGTTAATGCTCGTGTGTAACAGAAGCAGGACATTACAGTAGACAAGGATGGTAGATGATGCAGGAAAGAAGTTAAAGAAATAAGCAGATAAGGAGTATGATTTTTTTTTTATGCAGATCCTCAAGGAGACTATTAATAGTTGATAC
>NC_056739.1:186902539-186963275 GCF_019279795.1 Protopterus annectens | reverse complement strand
TTAAATGCAAAATTGTACTGACGCTTAATAGTGCATTGGTTAAATCTAGCACAAAACCGACAACTAGCAACTTTGTGGTCAGGGCCTAGGCAAGGAATACAGTAAGAATGAAAATCCTTATGAGGTATTTGCTTCCCACAAGAAATACAATTATTAACTTTTTCTGACATTGGTCTGGAGCAAGAAAAAAGTTTCCCCAAAGGGGTACTTAGCTTTAATGAAGACTTTGGATCTGAAATTCGAATTTGAAAATCTCAGGAGTCGGCCAACCGGCACTTGCGAACTGCTTTTGCTTCGGGCACCGCGCGGCAAGAAAGACTGAAGAAAATGGCATCAGCTGCATCTTTTATACCCCTGGCACACTGACGTCAGGGAGGAGGCGACAGCAACTGACGCCAGACCCAGACTTTGGAACTCGGGCTGACTGCGGGTAGCCTGCCAGCAGGATAACCTAATTGTAATGACTGCAGCAGTGAAACACGATGAACATCTAAATTTGAGGGAAACCACTTGTAAAGTACAATTACATTATCGACATACCATAATTTTGATGTGCAGTCACTGCTGCAGCATAACTTCAGGAACCTATGCAAAAGGCTGAGTGACAGCCAGACACAGTTTTAGAGCCTAACCCTTACTCCTCTAATCCAATCAAGTGTCAACTCCACTTTATAAGTCTCTGTGTCTTGGAGTAAAAGTGGACATACTGCTGGCCAACTTCTGTTCTTTCATGCTTTCACTTGTTAGTATACTCGAGTACAGGTAAGGCTGTACTGTAAGCCAGAGAGGGATAGCCTCTTGCAGCTGCAACATGAAATGATTATCCTCCTGCGCATTCTGAACAAAGGAGAAGAGAGGCACGGTTATCTGAACACAGAAGGGGAAAGGGAGGGTAGAGAGGGTAACCACCCCAACCACGTAGCTTTAAGGCTGCCAAGAAGTGATGGAAGTAAGGAAATCACACTGCAGCACTGACTATACTGGAACATTTAAAATTATGTTGAGTGAATTAAAACAAATGTAATATGCTCTTCGTGTAAGTCACTCCCGTTAGTTTATTTCAGGAAAAGTCCCAAAGACTCCCCCTTGGGAGTGTTAGTACACCTGTGCAAGAAGCAAGCAAGAGGTCTTTAAGATCAATTAAACAAATCCTGTTCTAGTACTAAATACAAGATCTAGTTTGTTTCTACAGGAAGGGTGGGCAAAACATGAATTAGCTTCTAGAAGATCTTCAGTTGAAACTCCCTTCAGGATGACTATGCTAGACGTTGTGCCCCACAGAGAGGTACCTTACCCCTCCTGCTATTTTCATAGGCACTTGTGGGAGAAAATGTAGTGAAAAAAAACATTTGAATATAGTGTGTTTGGAAATGGGAAGTCCCTTTACTCTTTCACAAAGAGCTGGTTAGTCCTCCTTCAAGTCTCTCTGTCCAGGTAATATCCAAGGCGCCTAGGTACATCCAAGAAGTCAACATTTTTTCAGATTTGTTTTGTGGCTTATGGGGAAGTTCTATATCCTGGTTTAGGGTTACCTCAATTACCACCTTGGGCATAAAGGAATGGCTGGGATGCAAAGTGCTGTTTTTGTTGAATACCACAAAAAGATCTTTACTATTGAACGCATGAGGTCCAGAGAAGCCAATGTCATCAGAAAAACTGCTTTCCATGACAGGCAATTTAATTGGATTGAGGCTGCTGGGTCAATGGGAAGTGCATTCAGATTTTCCAACAAAGTTCAAGTCCCAGGGTGATACAACTGCACTTTTGTTTTGGTGGTCTGAGATGTAGAATCCCCGTGAATTGCTTTACTGCTCTCCTGGAGTTGGGGAGGGGTCATGGGATAAGAGTGCTGCAATAGTAGATAGGTGGAATATTGTGGACATGCAAGCTAAGCCTGAATAGAAAAACTGACAACCACTAAATCACTGGGACATCGCCTGTAGGATCACAGTCTCTTAATAGCATAGGTAGAAGCTTTTCAACTTGTCCAGATAAGATTGCTTAGTGTGCAGTCAATTATGTTACATGTCTTCAGAAAAAAAAAGTGCCCATAGGTTGGTAAGGTTATACCATTCAGATTGCCAGGCTAGCTCTGGATGAATTATAGCACCCTTTCCCCTGGGTTAAATGGGCCATCTGCTGGCCAGAACAATTGGCTTCTCCCATGTTGGCTGCTTAAAGTCAGAGAACCAATGCTGTCTAGGAGAGCACAGTGCATGCAGGAACATAGAGTCTCTCCACAGTAATTTCTCTGGATCACCTTTAGTAAGGGGATAAAGCTTGGAATGTGTGAAGGAAAGTACAGGTGTGCAAGTAAACTTAGCACTAGATGTTTTATTAAATCACTGTTGCAGTAGCCTAGCCTACGCTGTTTGAGTTATACCCTGCCAAAGATATGGCCACCAGCCACTTTTCAAACCTTCACACTCCCCAACTGTGGGGGCTCGTGGACCTGCATAAAAGCAGTGGTTAGGGCACCAAAACTTCACAGCATTACTGCCTCAATAAGGCAGGCTAGAGGGACATCCAAAATGGCTACACACTGATAAATATTTCAGCTCACCCAGTGTGAAAACAGAAACTGACTAGGGAGCAACTGAAACTGTCATTTTGGGCAAAATTCAGTTACTGGCTAGTGAATACACTGCCTGGATGCCAGCAAATAAGCAATTTAGAAAATCTGAAAAAAGTCAACCAGAAGAGAAGCGAAAACACTGGCTGTAAAGAAACCTGCAGCTGTTTAGCAAAAAGCAGTTCAAGCTTATGCTTTTGTACAAGAGAGGGCTTCCAGTAATACAGAGGAAAAAAGTACAGTTTTGTACCTACCATAAATGTAGATGTTCGAAGATCCACATTGCTGCAGTCCTAACACTTGGGTAGTCCGCTGTCCCAGTCGGCCCGAATACCAAAGTATAAGGCTGACGTCGGTCAGGGCGCATTAGTCTGGCGTCAGGACGTCAGGGTACAAATGCGCATGACCGACGTCATATCCTCAGTCTTTTCTTGCCCCAGATGTCAGAAGACCCTAAAAAGATAAGGCCAAAACCAAAAAACACCAAACACTCCTGTACCAAATATATATACAATATATACAATTTACAAAGTACAACCCCACCCACACAACCACCCCTAAACACAGAGGGGAAGGAGGGAGGGTAAATTGGACTGCAGCAATGTGGATCTTCGAACATCTACATTTATGGTAGGTACAAAACTGTACTATGTTCTTCATCCCACATTGCTGCAGTCCTAACACTTGGGTAGAATCCCAAAGCAGAGGTAAGGGAGGCTGGCAAATCATAAAGAAGCTGGAGCTGTCAACATGCCCTGCAAAATAGCCGTGGCAAAACCAGCCCTAGATTTAGAGTAGAGAGGAAGGTGGTAATGCTTAGAGAAAGTATGCACTGAACTCCAAGTAGCTGCCTCCAAAATATCCTTAGTTGCCACCCCTTAGAAATGCTGTTGAAGTGGCAGTAGCCCTAGTGGAATGAGGCCTGATCCCAGCTGGAATCTCCTTGCCATGATGGGAATAACAAAATGCAATGCAAAACCCAATCCACTTAGAAATAGTTTGTTTTGACACAGGCTTGCCCTGAGAACTCAAAGCAAAAGAAACAAACAACTGCTGAGACTGCCTAAAATCCTTAGTCCTGCTTAAATAATAACGCAACTGCCTGTGTACATCTAAAGTGTGCAAAATCTTTTCCCCTTATTTTGGGGATCTGCATAAAAAGTGGGCAAATGAATAGTTTGGTTTAAAGCCACACTAGAGACCACCTTAGGCATAAAGGAAGGATTAGTGCGTAATGATACCCTATCCTTATGGAAAATCAAAAAGGCTCAACCGCCATAAGGGCCTGTAATTCAGAAACCCTTCTTGCAGAAGTAATGGCCAACAAAAAAGCAGTCTTCCATGACAAGTATTTCAATTCAGCAGTAGCCGCAGGCTCAAAAGGTTGTAGAGTAAGTTTCTCCAACACAAAATTGAGGTCCCAAGCAGGAGTAGGAGCTCTACGTGGAGGTCTTATATTCTTTGCCCCTCTAAGAAATTGCTTAAACAAAGGATGAGAAAACAATGGTGGGTCACAATCATAGTGAGCTGAAATTGCTGCAGCATGAATCTTAATGGAAGAGAAAGACAAACCTTTGTCCAATAACTCAGTAAGATATTGAAGAGCCACACTCAAATTTGGCTCAGAAACATCCAAATCCTTTGCTGCACACCAAAATAAAAATCTCTTCCATTTTCCTGCGTACACTTTCCTTGTACTAGGTCTTCTGGCTTCCATAATCACATTCAAAACTTGTTGAGGAAGCTGAGACCTGCTATGGTTCAAAACAGAATATGCCAGGCTGTTAGATGAAGAGAGTGAAGCTTGACATTGAGTAGATGCCCGTCCTTCTGAGACAATAGGTGTGGAATCAAAGGTAAGGGCCATGGAGGCTTCCTTACCAGACTCCTCAGCAATGGGTACCAGTGCTGCCGAGGCCAATCTGGAGCTATTAGAATCATCCTTGGCTTGTCCTGTCTGACCTTTAGGAGTACCTTTGGGAGGAGAGGCAGAGGTGGAAAGGCATACACATGAAGATTTTTCCAACTGAAAGAAAGAGCATCCACTTTCCAGGCTGTGTGATGAAACCTTTTCGTGCAAAACTTTGGCAGCTGGTGGTTTAGTGGAGAAGCGAACAGATCTATGTCTGGAGTTCCCCAGGACACTGTCAATGTCTGAAATACATGAAGATCCAGTTTCCACTCGTGGGGACCCATGATTTGCCTGCTTAACACATCTGCTAAGGAGTTCTGTGCTCCTGGCAGAAACCTTGCTTGAAGATTCAGTTGCAAGCTTAACGCAGTCTCCCACAAAATCATTGCTTGCCTGCATAGAGGATAAGAATGTGTTCCCCTTGTTTGTTGATGTACCACATGACAGTTGTGTTGTCTGTTAGAATCAACACCTGCCCTGGAAGAAGTAAATCCTTGAAAGCCAGTAATGCAAACTGGACTGCTAACATCTCCTTCATGTTGATATGTAGATGCTGCAGTCTGGCAGGCCACTTGTCTTGTATCCACTTTCCATTCAGATGAGCTCCCCAAGCTGTGTCTGAGGCATCTGTCGTTAGAATCTGACTCGCCTCTGGCGGGTCACAGAGAGTCCCTTGTTTAGGTGACATTCCTGAGCCCACCACAAAAATTCCTTTTGAATGCAAGGTATTATTTGAATGACAGTGTCCAAATCCTGGCAGTGCTGTGTCCATACATTTTTGAGATACCATTGTAGCTTCCTCATATGCAGTTTGGCATTGGGAAGTACCAGAATACAAGATGCCATGAACCCTAAGGCATGAAGGACTGTCCTTGCAGTCAGCCCGGACTGATGAGATAGTTGATGGAAGTAAAGAGAAAGATTCTTTTGTTTGTCCGGGGTTAAAAAGGTCATCTGGGATGCTGTATTCAGTCTCACACCCAGAAAGCACATGTCTTGAGAGGGTACTAGACTGGACTTTATTTCGTTCACAGAATACCCTAGGCATCTTAGCACTGCTATCACATATTCCAAATGCTGAAGAAGCACATCCTTTCCTTGAGCCAGAAGCAGGCAGTCGTCCAAATAAGGATAGATTTGTATTCCTTTTAGCCTGAAGAAAGCTATCACTGGAGCCAGAACCTTTGTGAATACTCTGGGCGCAGTAGATAAGCCAAAGGGCAATGCAGAGAACTGATAATGAGAATTCCCAGCTCGAAAACGCAGATACTTCCTGCAAATTAGTCTGATAGGAACATGAAGGTAAGCTTCCTTGAGATCCAAAGTTACCATCCAGTGATCTTTGCCCAGCAGAGGTAAAAGCTGTTGTAACGTCAACATTTTGAACTTGGGAATGTCCAGATAAGTGTTGAGGATAGACAGATCCAAAATTGGTCTCCACGTGTTCCCCTTTTTTGGTACTAGGAACAGGCGAGAATAAAATCCTAGGCCCCTTTCTGGCACAGGAACCGGCTGAATGGCCCCTATTTGGAGCAACAGAGAAATTTGCCTGTGAGCCTCTTTCCTTTGTTGAGGAGGAATGTCTGGCATGCCTTTGAAAGGAGGCAAGGTATGGAAATAAAACCTGTAACCGTGGTGAATGATATCCAATACCCATCTGTCTTGGGTAATTAAACTCCAGTTTTCTTTGAAGAGTGCCAACCTTCCTCCCAAAGGTGCTGCCAGACGAGAAGATTCTGGCAGCTGAAAAGGCAGGTCATTGGGTCTGTTTACGAAAGGACTGACGACAGCCCTCACCAGAAGACAGAGCAGGTGAACACCCTGTTCTAGGCCTAAAAGAACCGTGAGCTCTGCCCCTACCACGCCTAGACCTACCCCTAGACTGGGAATCATAAGCAGGATATGTCCACCCCTTGGTAGGCCAATTTCTACTAAACTTCGGAGGCTGAACCTGCAAAAATCTTTAACAGTCTGCATAGACTTAGCCTTGTCTTCCATTTTCTTTAGAACTGCTTCCACAGGCGAACCAAACAACACATCAGATTGTAAAGGAGCATCTAAAATCCTTGTCTGCACATGCTCAGCTAAATTCTGATCCCTCAGCCAGGCGTGCCTGCGAAGAACCGAACCAGTGGCAGCCACCCTCGAAGAGGCCTGCACAGCATCAAAACCACATTGCAAAGAATGCTTACCCACCTGTTCAGAAACATGAACTAAATCCTGCAACTCTTTACACTCAATACCTTCCGCCAAAGCATCTACCTTAGACTTTAATTGTGAAAGGAGATAATTTTGATATTTCAACATGTGAAACTGGCAATTCAAAGCTCTCATGGCCAAAGTGGAAGAAGTATACACTTTCTTTCCCCATCTATCCAAAGCCCTTGCCTCTTTATCCGGAGGAACAGGATTTTTAACAACAGAAGCCTTAACACCTTTAGGCCCCTGTGAAACAGTTTCTGGGTCTGCCCTAGGACTCTTAAAAGATACTTATGAGCTTCAGGCACCCTATAATATCTATCCGGTTTAACTGGAGCAGGAGGCAAAGAATCAGGGTTCAGAGAAGCCTCTGCAAAACATCCTCCACCACATCTAGAACAGGAGGTATAGCTAAAGGCCTATGCTGGGGTAGAAACAAAAATTCCCTAAGCCTTTTCCTGGAATCAGAGAAATCCTGACCTTCCCATTTAAAATGCTCCCTCATGGAATGAAGAGTCTCTGAAAATGAAAAATCCTCAGGAGGAGAAGCAGAAGGAGTGGAATCATCCACATCAGAATCAGAGTAAGGGGAATACTCCTGCAAGTCTTCAGTCAAGACTCAGAAGCATCCGAACACTGCTCAAAACTCCCAAGCTCAGGTTCCACCCTAGGCCTCTTATCAGGAGGGGGCATAGAACCTCTAATCATTGTAATCAAATCTTCTGCCATCTTAAGCATATGCTTCTTAGGTACAGACCCTGAAGAACTAGGGGTAACACCTGAAACAAAACCTGGCCTGCTCCTGGGAGAAGCCTTGGAAACAGCAGGGGAGGGCCTAACCACCTTAGGAAGGGAGGGAAGAACAGCTACCTGAGAAGCTCCTTCCGCCTGGCCTACCTCCTGAGAGGTCACATCTTGTAGTAATAAAGTCTCTCCCTGGGATTCCAAAGAAATTTCTGGCTGAACCTCTGGCTCCACCGAGCCCTCTAAAGAACCGACGTCCGGTACGGACGGTTCTTCCAGCCTAGGCTTTGCTGTTTTGTCCTTGCGCTTTTTTGACGAAGCGGGCGTCGGAGCATCCGACGGCATTTTATAATTACACCGCTTCCCAAACACTAACCTGGCACAATCTAATCTTCTCTTTATCGTGCGTTTGTTAAATCTAGCACAAGAGCGACAGCCAACAACGTCGTGCTCAGGCCCTAAGCAAGGTATACACAAGGTATGGTAATCCCTATGAGGTATCTGTTTCCCACATGAAATACAGTTATTCACTTTTTCTGACATCCGGTAAAATACTGAGGCAAGAAAAAACCAAAATATTCCCCAACAGGGTACTTAGCCAACTTGGATTCGGTCTGAAACTCCCGACTTCGGAAAATCTCAGAACGCCAACCTGCACTTGCAAAACTGCTTCTGCATCGGACCATGCGGCAAAAAAGACTGAGGATATGACGTCGGTCATGCGCATTTGTACCCTGACGTCCTGACGTCAGACTAATGCGCCCTGACCGACGTCAGCCTTATACTTTGGTATTCGGGCCGACTGGGACCGCGGACTACCCAAGTGTTAGGACTGCAGCAATGTGGGATGAAGAACATCATAAATCAAACGTACTCGAAGGTGATTAAAATAAAACACTAAAGGAATAAATCAACTCAAATAACAAAAGACTGTAAAATGAGAAAAAAGCTTCAACTATTCAGATGAACTCCAAAAACACAGAGATTGAAATGAAGAAAACTCTGTCTGGGTATAAGGCTTCTCAATAAGAGCAGTTTAAAAACACTTCCAGGACAGCTGCACATTGGGAGAGCTAGAATTAAGCTGTTATTCAATGTGAAAACAGAAACTTGGCAGATAAAGCCAGTGGACCTAGACTTCTGGATACATTTCAGTAACTAGCTAGTTAAGTGCAGTGCCTGGATGCCAGGAAGAAAGAAAGAGGATCTGAAGGAAAATTAGCTCCAAAAGGTGACAAAAAACACTGAGTGGGAAAAGTACTGTAGCTATTGAGAAAAAAGCAGTGCAAGCACCAGGCATGACTTCCAGTAACCTACAGGAAACGTACAAAGCAACTGTACACAGACCTAGCTAAAATAAATGAAACTCTGATGGTCTACCAACTCAAAACTATAAAGGTTTGGGAAAAAATAAAAGAAACTTTAAACAGATGTTCAGATAAGATGATAAAACTGCAAAACTTAGAAGTCAAAATGAAAAGTCTGGCTGAATATGACACTCAATCTTCTTTCGGCTGTTCCCGTTAGGGGTCACCACAGCAGATCACCTGTTTCCATTTCTTCCTGCCCTCTGCATCTTGCTCTGTCACACCAACCACCTGCATGTCCTCTCTCACCACATCCATAAACCTTATCTTGGGCCTTCCTCTTTTCCTGTTACCTGGTAGCTTCATCCTTAGCATCTTTTTCCCAATATACTCAGCATCCCTCCTCAGCACATGTCCATACCAACGTAATCTTGCCTCTCTGGCTTTGTCTCCAAACCTTCCAACCTGGGCTGACCCTCTAATATACTTATTCCTAATCCTGTCCACCCTCGTCACACCCAGTGCAAATCTTAACATCTTTAATTCTGCCACATCCAGCTCAAACTCCTGCCTTTTTGTCAATGCCACTGTCTCCAACCCATATAACATAGCTGGTCTCACTACCCTCTTGTAGACCTTCCCTTTCACTCTTACAGGTACTAGTCTGTCACAAATCACTCCTGACACTTCTCCACCCACTCCATCCTGCCTGTACTCTCTTCTTCACCTCTCTTCCACACTCACCATTACTCTGAACTACTGACCCAAAGTATTTAAACTCATCCACCTTCACCACCTCTACTTCTTGCATCCTCACCATTCCTCTATCCCCCCTCTCATTCACACACATATATTCTCTGTCTTAGTCCTGCTGACCTTCATTCCTCTTCTCTCTAGAGCATATCTCCATCTCTCCAGGGTCTCCTCCACTTGTTCCCTACTCTCACTACAGATCACAATGTCATCTGCAAACATCATAGTACACGGGGACTCCTGTCTGATTTCGTCTGTCAACCTGTCCATCACCATTGCAAATAAGAAAGGGCTCAGAGCTGATCCTTGATGTAACCCCACCTCCACCTTAAACACATCCGTTACTCCCACCGCGGACCTCACCACTGTCACACTACCCTCGTACATATCCTGTACCACTCTTACATACTTTTCTGACACTCTTGACTTCCTCATACGATACCACAACTCCTCTCTAGGCACCCTGTCATATGCTTTCTCTAAGTCTACAAAAACACAATGCAACTCCTTCCGACATTCTCTGTACTTCACACTCAGAGCAAAGATCGCATCTGTAGTGCTCTATCCTGGCATGAAACCATACTGCTGATCACTAATCATCACATCCCTTCTTAACCTTGCTTCCACTACTCTTTCCCATAACTTCATGCTCTGATTGATCAATTTTATCCCTCTGTAGTTACTACAGCTCTGCACATCACCCTTATTCTTAAAAATCGGTACCAAAACACTTTTCTCCATTCCTCAGGCATCCTCTCACTTTCCAAGATTTCATTAAACAATCTGGTTAAAAACTCCACTGCCATTTCACCTAAACACCTCCATGCTTCCACAGGTATGTCATCTGGCCCAACAGCCTTTCCATTCTTCATTCTCTAAATAGCTATCCTTACTTCCTCCTTGCTAATCCATTGTACTTCATGACTTACTATCCCTACATCAACCAACCTTCTCTCCCTCTCATTCTCTTCAATCATCAACCCCTCAAAGTACTCTTTCCATCTCCTCAACACACTCTCCTCGCTTGTATGTTTCCCTCATTATCCTTTATCACCTTTACCTGCTGCACATCTTTCCTAGCTCGGTCCCTCTGTCTAGCCAATCGGTACAGGTCCTTTTCTCCCTCCTTAGTGTCCAACCTTTCATACAACTCTTCATATGCCTTATTCTTAGCATTCGCCACCTCTCTCTTTGCCATGCACCTCATCTCCTTATACTCCTGTCTACTTTCCTCATCTCTCTGACAATCCCACTTCTTTGCCAACCTCTTTCTCTATATACTCTCCTGTACTTCCTCATTCCACCACCATGTCTCCTTGTCGTCCTTCCTCTGTCCAGATGTGATACCAAGCTCCTTTCTAGCAGTCTCCCTTACTAGCTCTGCTGTAGTTACCCAGCTATTTGGTAACTCTTCACTGCCACCCAGTGCATGCCTCAACTCATCCCTGAACTCCACCTCACAATTACCCTTTTTCAATTTCCACCACTTGATCCTTGGTGCTGCCCTAACACTCCTCCTCCTCTTCTTGATAACCAATGTCATCCTACAAACCACTATCCTATGCTGCCCGACTACACTTTCTCCGGTCACCACTTTACAGTCTCCAATCTCCTTCAAACTGGCCCTCCTACATAAGATATAGTTCACCTGTGTGCATCTTCCTCCACTCTTGTATGTCACCCTATGCTCCTCCCTCTTGTTAAAATACGTATTCACCATAGCCATGTCCATTCTTTTCGCAAAATCCACTACCATCTGACCTTCTGCATTTCTTTGTTTAACACCATACCTACCCATCACTTCTTCATCCCCTCTGTTCCCTTCACCAACATGCCCATTGAAATCTGCTCCAAGCACTACTCTCTCACCCTTGGGTACAGTCATCACCACTTCATCCAATTCACTCCAAAATTTTTCTCTCTCATCCATTGCACACCCAACTTGTGGAGCATACACACTAACATTCATCATTACACCAATTATTTCCAGCTTCATAAACATCACTCTATCCGACACTCTTTTCACCTCCAAAACACTCTCAGCATAAGAAAATATGTTTCAAACAAATAGAATTAGAGGACTCAGCATGCAAGGAAAAAACGGAGATTTTCTGCTGTACCCAAGAAGCTGGAAGTAACAGCCTATTCATTTTATGAAAGCACAAACAAGCAAGTGGACTGGTATTCCACAACACTAACAGTTGATTGAAAGGGCAAATCACCAAACCTGGCTCTGACGTGACGACTTAGACCTTTAATAGTAAAGATGCAATCTTAGCAGAAGTTAATTCTGACAAAACTGTGGCAGAAGGACAAAATACTAAAAGTGGGAAATAGCAATGTGTTTGTGGAAAATGACTTGATTGTACACTAGGCAGAAGAGGAATAAATTTATCTTGTTCAGGGAATTCAAGAAGGCGGCGTAAGATACAAACTGTTGTACCCAGCTATCTTCAAAATATTTTTCCCTGGAGGAGAAAAATCATTTTTTGATTAAGTACATGCTAAGGAAAAAATTCAAAAGTTTGTTCAACAGGAAGTGAGCTGTGAAAAGGGAGATTCTGCTGCTAGACCTTCTGGTAGAGACCACAGAGAGATTGTGCCAGCAAAACCTTTTCCAGGTTTTCAATGGAAAATGTTTGGGGGGAGGCACAACAGTTGACTGAAAAATTGAGAGGAGGTGGGAAATGAAGCAGAGATAGGGTCTGGGAGAAGTAGATTAAAAGAAAAGCACAACAAGAAAATCTGGAAATATTGGACTTTCTTGGACTTGGTTAAACTTATAGGGGGCACAAATATATGCCCTACTTCAGGTCATTAACATTTGGAGAATAAAAATCAACTTGGAAAATGGCAAATGTGGGATTATAAAGCAATAATTATATTTGTGAAACATGACAGAAGAAAATCTGGAAATATTGGACTTCGTTGGACTTTGTTAAACTTGTAAGGGACTAAAGCATATGCCCTACTTCAGCTCATTAATGCTCAGAAAAATAGGAGAGGGGAAGAGAGAAAGTAAAACAAATTTGTTTAATACTGTTTAAATGGTGCATTCTCTTTGCATGTTATACAGTAAGACTGTTATTTTTAAGTGTAATGGGGATACTAATGTAAATAGGTGCTCATGTTTTTTTCCTTTTCTTTCCCTTCTCCCTTTCTCCGTTTAAGTTAAGAAACGAAGGCACTGCAAAGTAAAAAAAATGGTTAAGAGGAGCATGAAAAAAATTAGTGTTTTTTCTCATTCTTGAACAGGGGAATGACTGGGTTAAGGCTATTAGATTAATCTGGTAACAAGTTAAGAGAAAGCAAGTAAATGAAAAAGAATACTGGACTATTACATGTCTTGTTCTAGTGAACAGTTCTGGGTCTGGTTCTCATGTCTCAAGCAGATAATCTGACAAGAAGAAATAGCTTGGAGAAAATGCTTTCTGAAGGCATTTAAGTGTTTTCCCAACTGAGAGCGCTACAAAGATAAGACAAAACCAGATACCACTTAACAGAACGACTAGCTATACCATGTGTCTTCGCATGGATAACCCTCCTTTTAGGTTAGCTCGAGACTGTGTGCGGCTGCCAGTTTGGAACATTTGTTCTAATTAGGAGGGTCAAACTTCAATATTTGAATATGTACATATAGTTGTGTAAATTATTATTAAATGAATATGTTTTTGGGGGGACTACTATGGTTGTGTGTATTTTTATTTCAAAGTTATCAATAAAACAGTTTTGTAAGATGTGACAGGCTCAAATGGAGATAAACTGTATAGAAGATTAACTTGCCAAACAGTACATGCATGCAACACAAAAGCTGAAATTAGACATTTAACAAAAAACTGTTATACGCATAAGGTGGGAATAACCACCTCTCAAAAACATGACACTTTTTATAAAGTTTTTAAACGTTAATGGTCTCTCAGACAAATACAAAAAGAAATATTAGTGAACTATATTAAAAAGAGTGCAAATAGCTGTGCTTCAAGAGACAGACTTGGAAAGAACACCTATAATGGCTAAAAGAATGGCAAACGTGATGCCAAAATAGACAGATATGGATCAACATAGTTTTGTTGAAGGGAGGCTAACATTTGACAACATTAACAGAACACTGATAATCCAGATGGAAGCAGAATGCAAGACCACACCACTACTGTTGGTGGGTCTTGATGCAGAGAAAGCACTTGACAGAGTACGCTGGGCTTTATGACCACAGCAATGGAAGCATTTGTATTCCCTGATAAAATTATAAGGAGATATGAGGCACTGGAGGTGAAAATTAAAGCGAGTGGGGTCCTCTAATCATTTCTGCTTGAACACAGGAAACAGGCAGGGGTGCCCGCTCTCCTTTTTGTTATTTGTATGTACTTAGAATCCCTGGCAAAGAAAATAAGAGACTTAGAAATTCAAGAATAGAATTGGTACGGCAGTCAAGAAAAGGTGGCTCTATTTGCAGAAGACATTATTTTACACTGGACAAAACCAGAAAGGGACATTACAGTGCTATGGAACATGCTGAAACAATTGCAAATCATTCTGGGGATACAAAATTAATGGAGTAAAAACAATAGCAGTAAATTATGTACCCATATACAAATTGGTTCAGCAATATCCATACTTAGAGGGACATGATAAAAATGAAGCACTTAGGAGTATACATTAAAAATTATTCTGGTGTGGCAGCTAATGATATGTGGGAAGAGAACAAAACGAATAACACAAAAACTGAGAAAATGGAAGCTCCGTTACATGAATAAAAAGATATAAGCAGTTAAATTGCTTTAGTCCCATTGGTTTATTAAAACTATGCCTGTGGATAAGACTAGAGAAGTTGTGGATAGCAAAAAAAAGCTCTGAGGGATTTTATCTGGGAGGGGGAAGACAGCAAGAGTCAAGTGGGATAAGATTCTTCTTCCAATAGAGCAGGCAGATTGGGATTACCCAATTTGAAGGGTATTTCAGATCAAGAATTGCGGTGGTGGTGCTGCGGTAGCGTTGTCGCCTCACAGTTAGACGTTGCCCGTTCGATTCTCAGTTAGAGCATCTTCTGTGTGGCGACATGTGTGGATGGGCGTTCCTTCGTTGAAGGTTGTGCATTAGGCCCGGCAAGCCAGCACGTAAAAATCTACTGCCAATTATTAGCGGACCAGAGTTCCGCTGTGGCGACCCCTAACCGGGAAAAGCCGAAAGACACAAACAGTTAAGGCTCCTATACATAGCACAAGCAGAAAGCTATAATTCAAAGTGGAAAGAGAGGATGATGAAACTGGGGGGGGGGGGGGGGGGACCGACTTTGGACGCAGAGATTAAGGAGAATAATCATACAGATTACTATATTCATAACACAGCAGAATGTATTCCAAGAACCAAGCCATCACAGAAATGGAGAAAGGAGACTGGTGACAGGATAACTACAACTAGGGATACAGACAACAGGCAAGAGGGGGATGGAATTTATTGGAGAAAACTGGCAAAGGAACCAAGGCATTGGGAGCAAATAACTAGAGGGGGAAAGGTTACAGAATGGGAAGACACCAAGGACTTATTTGGACTGCAGATTAGAGATCGATACAAGTCCTTGACAGGAAACGCAGAGTATAGACAACGAGAAAGAAACAGGCGGAACCTACACAAAAGATCAGCACTGGTAGAGTTTTAGTAGAATCTATAACAGAAGCTGCTGTTAAAGAATAATTAGTACAGCATATAACGTATTGCGTGATGACCATAAAAAAAAAAATCAGAGGAGGTTGGAGAGGCAAGAGAGATTGGATAAACAATTCACAAAGAAACAATGGGGGATATATGTAGATCTCCCAAATAGGCAATAACGTCTAGAAGATTTAAGACCTTTGTTTGAAAGTGTTTACATAGGTATTTTTGCAACTCAAAGAGACTCCAAAATATTTTTTTTCCAGGTAGATAGCAAATGTCAGAGGTGTGACAGGGAAGAAAGAGGTAACTGGGAACATTTTTTGGGAGTGTAATGAGTTAGCAAACTTTAAAAATTCCCTGCAGACTGCTCTGTTGGAAATGCTGGGTGAGCAAAATGTTGCAACAAAGGAAATTATTTTTTTGAACTATGACACAGAATTGAAACTGCCTAGACATAGTAAGGCCTTGCTGAGTCTAATTATGATAGCTGCCAAAAAACAATTACTAGAAAATGTAAATCAAAGTCTAACCAACTTTACTAGAAACCAAAAACACACTGCGAGAGGAAAAACTGAAGCACCGGACAGCCGATAACAATACACAACTGAATTTTATTGCACAAATAATCCAAGTTAAACGTTTGACGAATCACCACGTTTTTCGTCCTTAAAACAGACTTCATCAGACAAAAACACTTAAATGATATCACATATTTATATGCTGGCGAACATTTGAATCACCCAATAATAATAAAAAAAAAAAAAAAGAGAGAACGTCTCCTCAAATATGTATAAACATCTCTCATTCCCTTTTCAAACCTTTTGACAAAAACAATTTAAAAATAAGCACCTATATGTATATTAATATTTGTCCCTTAGCAAAATATAAGTTTTACATTGTTGAAGAAATTAAGAGAGATGAGAGGGGAGGTTTATGGGAGACTCGTACTGAATACCGGGAGTTGTACTGGCAGATTGTTTTGGAGGCAAACAGATTCCCGGGTTTAAATGACAATACACACACACACACACACACACACACACACACACACGTTTAATGTTTTATCATGTTGACCAAGGCTCTTCTGTTTTTCACTAATTTCAGACTTATATTTTATCAAATTACCTTATTTCATTAAATCATTTGCTATTTAAAACACATTTATTGGCACTTGAATATTTGTATTTATGGGTTTTTATATTTTATAACGATTTTAAGATGAGTTTAATTAGTTATTTATATAACATATTTATTTTAAATTATAGGATTCGTTGCCTATTTACGTAAAATACCATTACATTCATTCATTCCGGCATATGCAGAGTTCATAGCATTATTCGTTGCAATTTTCAATTTGACCACAGGGTGGGAGCATGGTCTATTAGAACAAAAGTTCTGCTTCAGTTTTTTTTTAATGTTTTTATACGTGAATAAACATATATATATGTAAACATTTGTATGATTTTACATCTCGTGATATTAGGTTTTACAAATTTTGTTTATTTTGCACTTATACATATAGGTGCTTATTTTAAATTGTTTTTGTCAAATGGTTTGAAAAGGGAACAAGAGATGTTTATTTTATTTTTTTTTATTTTACATTTGTTGACCGGGCTAGTCTAGCTGGATATATGTCCATTTTCAGTAGAGGCCCGGGGAGAAAAGCTCCACACCTAACATAAGCAAAACAGATAGACAAATTGTTAATAAAGACTTACACATAAAATATACATTTAAATCAACTAGTAATCAAAAATCAGCATACATTAAAGGAACTCAAAAATTTAAACTCATACACAATGTTCTGTCGATTTCAAAGCAAGTTTACCTAATACAATGGTTATGCAGTAAGGCAACAGCCATGAGGATTACAGTAAAAGCTTGAAGGGAAGAGAAGTAGAAGGAGTCTGAAGGAAAGAAAAGAAATGGCACAAGGCCAGAATCATAAGTAAGAGAGGAGAAGAAAAAAGACAGTCAAGACGAGGTGGGAGAGATAGTAGACGTAGGTCAGAGCATAAGAGGACAGCAGGGAAGGGAAGCAGGGTAGACGTTAGTTTTCAGGCAAAATGAAGGGTTAAAGGTTAGGAGAGAGTAAGGAGAGGGAAGTTAGCCTGGAGTACTACAAGAACAGAGCCAGTGGTTTTGGAAATGTAGTTTGATTTGTTGTTTGAAGAGAGGTAGGGATGAGATTAGTGTTAACTCTTTAGGCAGCAAATTCCATACTCTGCCTACAGTATTGGTGAAAAGAGAGTCACCAGCTAAGTTGTGGGCCTTTATGGGTTTGGTCATAAGTTTACAGGAGGAACGAAGAGAGGTGAGATTGTTATAATGGAGTAGAAGTTGTGAAAGTATAGGGGTGTTACTAGGTTGGTACAGTAATTTGTGGGCAATTGTAAGTTGTGAAATATTAAGATAGTTTTGTAGTTCTAGCCAGCCTAACTGTTTCAAATTGAGGCAGTGATGTGTTCTAAAAGGGTTACCAGTGGTGAAGCGGGCAATGTTATTATAGCAAGTTGCTAGCTTGTTAAGGTTAGTTTTTTTTAAGGTTGGTGAAGATAGGAGAGGCATAGAAGAGAGTTGATATAAGATGGGAGTGAGCTATAGTAGCTCTAGTTGATGGGGTAAGAAATGGTTTTATACGGTATAATGATCCAATTTTTCTGTTAACAGTTTTGATGGTGTTGTTGATGTGTTGGTCAAAAGAGAGATTGTTATCAATGGTAACACCAAGTAGTTTTGTTGTGGAGTCAGGAGAGATGATAGTTTTGTTATTTGAGTAGATAGAGAAGTTAAGTGGAGAGGTACGAGTGGTGGGGGTGAAGAGGAGAAGTTTGTTTTTTTTTGGCATTGAGAAGTAGATACCGTCTAGTAAACCATGTTTTTACAGTGTTGAATGTAGTTTGAGTTAGAGTGGTTAGATCAGAGGAGGTGGATGCTGAACAAATGATAGTAGAGTCATCTGCATATTGAATGCAGGTAGCTTGAGGAATTACAGAGTGGAGATCATTAATATAGAGGGAGAAGAGGAGAGGACCAAGGATAGAACCTTGAGGGACACCAATTGCAATGGGAAGTAAGGAGGAGATATGGTTTTCCCAAAGAACGGCTTGTTGTCTGTTACTGAGGTATGATGTAAACCAGTTGATGGCATGGCTGTCAAATGAGAGGGATTTGAGAATGCTAATTAGAGAAGAGTGGTTGACCATGTCAAAAGCTTTAGAGAGGTCAATGAATAGGGCAGAAGAGAGTAGGTTCTTGTTGCGATTTCTGTTAATGGTATCTGCAAAGGAAAGGAGGGCAGTGGTAGTACTATGGTGGGGTCTAAAGCCATGCTGACAGTGAGCTAAAATATTGTGAAGAGATAGGTACTGTACCAGTTGCTGATGTATACATTTCTCCATAATTTTTGCTAATGGAGAGAGGAGAGCAATAGGTCTGAAGTTGGAATAGTCAATAGAGTTACCGACTTTATGTAGTGGGATAATATGAGAGATTTTCCAGATATGAGGGATGGTTCCTTCTTGGATGGTTCTATTTATGAGTAAAGAAATTGGGTAAGCAATTTCTTTGGCTGCTTTTTGTAAGAATAGGGGAGGGAGCTTGTCAGCAGAGGGAGTACAAGGTTTGAGTTTGAGAAGTAGTTTGAAGATGGTAGAAGTAGAGATGGGTTGTAAAGAGAAGCTACAGTTAGAGTTTAAGTGATTGTTAGGAGGATAAAAGTTATTAGTATTTAATTGTCTAGCGAGAGATTGAATAGTATCAGAGAAGAATGAGTTAAAAGTATTTGCAGTTTTAAGAGGGGTGTCAGGGTTGGCATTTAGTGGGGAGGGAGTTTTAGCAGTACCTGGAGAATTGTTTGGGTTTATTTAGGTTAGTTTCTTGTAGGTTGCAGTAGAACTTTCTTTTATCAGTGAGGATGGCTTTTTTGGTAAGATTTCTAAGTTGGCGAAAGTGATGAAAATCAGAGCTGATTCTATGGGACCTCCATTTGTTCCAGATCTTATTTTTGGAGAGAATTAGTTTTCTAGTTTCATTTGAGAGCCAAGGGGCTGTATTAGATTTCATTCTAATAGTGCGTTCGGGAGCATGATTGTCTAGAATAGAAAGGAAAGTAGAATTAAAGAATAATACTGCTTCATTAAGTGGAAGAGTCTTTAAAGGGTTCCAGTTGCAAGTTCTGAGTTTATACATATTTATGAGGAGATGTTCTCTCTTTTTTATTATTATTGGGTGATTCAAATGTTCATCAGCATATAAATATGTGATATCAATTGTTTGTCTGATGAAGTCTGTTTTAAGGACGAAAAACGTGGTGATTCGTCAAACGTTTAACTTGGATTATTTGTGCAATAAAATTCAGTTGTGTATTGTTATCGGCTGTCCGGTGCTTCAGTTTTTCCTCTCGCAGTGTGTTTTTGGTTATTGGTTTGGTCTCGCACTGTGCCTCACGTTCTGTTTACAACTTTACTAGAAGTTACAAAGATAGTAACAGAGATAAAACTGGAAGTGGGACCTTCAGAAAAGGGCAGGTGCAAATTACATAGGAAAAAATGGCAGGGTTGGGAGGTGGGTTTAATGGGCAAGGTGTTTACCTTACAGACACAAAAGTACAGGGTTTGATTCTTACATGGGGTAATTGGTTAGGCTAAAAATGGTCCAGAAGAGCAGTAAGCCTAGTACTAATTTATGAACCCATGACCCCAAGTGTGGGATCAATACATACAGAGAAAGAACAAGGTTTAAAAGGCAGCAGGAATTGAACAAGCTATGTAATGGTTGACCGACAATGAATGGAAAGTAATGAATAATGTCTGCAGCTACAGTTGTGACAGCATGGTTTGTAATGTATAATATCTGCAACAGAGATGGTCTCTGCATGGCTTGTTTTCATTTGTATAATTGCAAGATTATTAAATTGATCATGCATGACACAGGCAAAGATTTTTCTTATTAAAAAAAAAGTGGTTTCAAAAATATCAGAGTTAGAAGAAATCGCACAGAGAAAAACAGATTTTCTGCTGTAAGTGAGAAATTGGTAGGGACAGACTGTATTAACTTTATCAAAGCACAATTAAGCAATTGGATTGGTGTTCCACAGCAAGGTTTGTTAACTGAAAAAGCACACAAGTCCATAGTCCAAACCTGGCTATAAGAATGCATCTTTACTAAGAAAGATCTTGGGTGCTAACATACCAGCAGAAAAAGCTGACCCTGACAAAGGTGTGGAAGAGAAGACAAGTATTAAATTGGAAGCAGCAGAGTGTTTGTCAAAAAAAAAAATCACTGTTCATTGGGCAGAAGAGAAAAAAATGTATAACAACATGGAGTGTTGAGAAGCAGATGTGAGATTCAAGCTGCTGTATCCAGCTATCTTCAGATTTTTTTTTTTTTATTTACTAAAACTTGGGGTATCAAAGAATTTTGGATACAGAAGCAGTTTATCTAACAAAAAAAGAGATCCAGCAAATAGAAAGGGATTCTACGCCTCAATTTTCTAACAATAAAACTCAGACTTTACAGTGAAACCTTTTCTGTTCCAAATGAAAATGCTTGAGAAACACACAAAAAAAAAAAAAAACACAAATGAGTAGATGGACTTGAACCAGTGTCTCGTGTTGGAAGATGAAGATGTTCAGGATGACCATGAGCAATACTGAAATGAGTAAATACATGTTCATAGGTTCATACTAGGCTATCTGCCCTAGGGCATTTATAAGCCTAGCCAGAGTATGTTTGGCTTTCGCCACCCATTTTAAATTAATTTTGCTATGCCCTTTTTCGAGGTTAGTATACTGTGTCTCTGTCTAACAGTGACACAGAAGTGATACCCGGGGTAAACCTATGATCTCCCATCCACTCATCAAGACTCCTCTTGAAGAGAATCAATGAGGGACTCTGCCTAACCTGGACTGGGATTTTATTCCAGAGTGAAGGGAGCCTCTGGGTTATGAATCTGTCCCTCCAGCATGTCCTATTTATTTCAGTGCTGAGGTTCAAGTCTCGAGCGTGTAGCTCGATGGGATTTGGATTTTTTTGAGGTGCAGCATGTCCCTTAATTCCAGGTTGGACATGGCCTTATACGTCAGGCACAGGTCACCTCTGAGCAGGCGGTATGCCACTGAGTAGAGTTGGAGTTTCTTTAACCGGGCAGCATATGGCATCTGTTTGAGCCCTTTGATCCTCTTGGTGAGGTACTTTTGGGGTCTTTCCAGTTGCTGCAGGTGTTTGGTAAGGTACATCCCAAAAGGGGCATTGTACTCTATTATGGGCCTGATGAGGGATGAGTAAAGAGGCACGATGACCTCCCTAATCTAGATGCGAATCCCTTCATGATTAGGTGGGCTATATAAAATGTTTTTCTAACCACTTTGGCCACGTGGTTGTCAAATGAGAGATTGCTATCAACTTGGGTCCCCAGGTCCCTAATTACTTCTTCTGTACTTAATGGATTACCACCTATGTGGTAATTTGTGGGCACTTTGTTTTTGCCAAAGGGGATGACTATACACTTTTTGTTGTTTAGCTTGAGGCCATGGCTCTGGCACCAGTTGTCTGTTTCTATGAGGCCCTTTTGGAGGATGCTTGTGTCGACTGGAGAGTCGATTATGGCGCCCAGTTTGCAGTCATCTGCGAACTTGGTCAGCCACAGTCCTTCCGTGTTGGCCTGTACCTCCGAGAAATATATACCAAACAAGAGAGGTCCCAGGACTGAGCCTTGTGGGACGCCACTTGTAACTGGTTTGGAGTCTGACATGGCTCCAGCAATTCTAACCATGTGGGTTCTGTCCTTGAGCCAGTTTGCAACCCATCTAGTGACATAGGGGTTTATATTTAAGCTGGTGAGCTTATCTATAATGCCCGAGTGAGGTATTGTATCGAAGGCTTTTGCGAGGTCCCGATAGGCTGTGTGGACCACCTTCCCTTCGTCAATGGCCTTGGTGACTGTTTCAAAGAAGTCAACCAGGTTTAAGAGGCAGGATCTGCCCTTAAAGCCGAACTGGGTAGGATCCAGTGTCTGTATGTCCCCAATATCTTTATTTATGACATCCATGATGATCCTTTCCATAGCTTTGCAGACCAAGCTAGTCAGGCTTATGAGGCGATAGTTTCCAGGGTCTGTTGAGGCACCACCTTTGTGGAGAGGGACCACTGTTGCTGTACGCCACTCTTTGGGTACATATCCTGTAGTAAGGCTGAGATTGACCAGTAGTTTTATGTTTGGGTTTAGCTCTTCTTGGAGTTCATGTAGGACGCAGCCTGGGACACAGTCTGGTCCCATTGATGCAATGTTTCCTGCTTTGGAGAGGGCGGCTCCCACCTGAGCATATGAGATGTCAGGGGGGCAGCACTCTGCTGAGATAGATATTTGCCCTTTTGGTGGGGGGAGGGGTTTGCGCTGAACCTGTCAGCTAGGATGTTGGCAATGTCTGTGGGTTCGGTGTATTTTTTGTCATTTTGGACTAATTCTGAGCATATCTGGGAATTCCCACACAGGTTCCTAACATAACTAAAGAAAGCCTTGTGATTATCCTTAGTGTCCTGTGCAATTTTTCTCTCGAAGCTGACCTTAGACAATTTTATGAGTGCCCGTAGTTTTTTGCTAATACTGATCAGTGATGCCTTCCCTTTTTGGGATTTTGCTCTATCATTTAGTAGCTTCCTCCTTCTATTGTATAGTTTGTTTATGGCTGGGGTCCACCAGACAGGTCGTCTGCCTTTGGAGAATTGGGTCTTGGTTTTACTTGGGATTGCATGATCCATGCATTCCTGAAGGTGTTCATAGAATGCATTTTTAAAGGATTCTGCGGTCTGGGCCGTATTTTCCACAGGCCCGGGGGCTTTGAAGGATTCCACCTCGGTTTTGAGGAGTGTGAAATTTGCTTTAGAGAAGTTTTTCACTGTGGTTTTCTGGGTAGGGGGTGGGGTCGGGATGTGAATATCCAGTGAGATCAGTTTATGGTCTGATCTTACCAGTGAGGGATACACTTCTGGTCTGGAGCATAGAGTCCCCATGTTGGTGATGATCAGGTCCAGTATGTTTTCCCCTCTTGTGGGAGTGGTAACAAGTTGTTCCATAGCATTTGAGTTTATGAATTCTAGGAAGCTTTGGGCAAGGGTGTTGGAGCTAGAGTAATGCTCCCAAACTATGTTTTGGTAGTTGAAGTCGCCCAATATAATGGTGTTCGGAGAGACCTTCATATTTTCCAGTGTTCTCAAGAAGGCTGAGTGGGGTTCCTGGGTTTGGGAGAGTTGTCTGTAGCAGGCTATAAACTGGAAGGCAGTTTTACCCACTGTTAGTTGCACATGGATAGTCTCTGACGCTTCGTGCTTTGCCACCAACCTGGAGGTGTGGGTATCTTTGATGAATATCGATACTCCCCCTCCTTTTGTGGTTCAGTCCAAGTTTTGGGGCCGAAAAGCATGGTATGAGGTATAACCTGGTAGTGCTGGAGTGCTCTCGGGAGTCCTGAACCAGGTTTCTGTTACTGCACAGATTTCGATGTTCTCCATGCTAAGGAGAGTTTTGAGTGCGTGCATCTTGAGGTTTAGACTTCTGGCATTGAGTAGCATTACTCTTAGTTTCTTATCCCTTGTGATACCTATGGAGGTGGGTTTGTCTTTTGAGCCTTGCCTAAAAAAGGCACTATGGGGGTAGCAAGAGCCTTTGCCAATATCCGAAAGCCCAGGTGTGACAGGTGCAAGCCATCCCTAGCAAAGCATCGTGGCTTGTCGTGTATATCATCCCAAGCTGACAGGCATTGGATCCCCTTTGAATGACACCAATACAAGCCAATTGTTGAAATTGATCATCTTGTCTTCATATTGTGGCATCATTCTTGGTGAGGGTAAGATGCTACTCAAGGTCAGGGTCATACCAGCCTGGGCTACATGCTCAGAGAGCTCCTCTACGTCTCTTTTCATGTAGTCCAGGGAGGTACGTCTCAGGTCATTCACACCAGCATGGACAATGACAGAGTCATATTTGTACTTGCCTTGGAGTGACCTGAGTGCTTATGTTATGTGGCGGATCCTAGCACCAGACAGGCTGCTCACCGTGACCTTCTCCTTGTTCAGCCTGGTGAGCAGGACGTCAGTGTGCCTGACGATAGAGTCACCTATTACAAGTGTATCAGGTGTGTTGTTTAGCCTTAAAGGCTGTGACTGTTCGGCACACTGGCTTTGTGAGATATGTGTTGCACTTGTTTTGTTTTGGGGTAGCGGTTGCTTGGGTGTCTGCTTTGGAGGTCTCTGCTGCTTAGGCAGATCTTTATTTAGAGCCTCCAAGTATGTTTTTGTGTGATTATGTGTTTGGTTTGCTGTCATGGTAGGTCTATGTGAGACTGGAATTGTAGTGAGTGTGGTTTCCTTCTCCTCCTGACTGGTTATGCCAGTACTGAGTTGAGAGAGCTTAGCCTCCAGTTTGGCTATATGGTTGCATCTCTCACACGTGTTGGAATTTGTTGGGAGGAGGACAGGGTTGTCTGTGTACATGAGGCAGTTGTAACATTGCCTCAAGAATCCCATATTCACCAGCTGGACCGGAGAGGAGATTGACAACTGACCTTTGGACATGCTAGAATAATATTAGGAATTCCTTTATAATTGAAAACAAGGGCCAATGGGGAGTGAGGCTGTAGTGCTTTTAATTTTTAGTGCTGACTTATAATTGCTTTGGTGAGCAAGTGCCAGGTAACAAGTGCAATGTGTTACAGGTAACTTAAATGCAAAAATGACAAACAGTAACTTTCTTTCAAGCGAAGCAAGGAAATAAGTACAGTAAGCAATGCAGATATCACTAGGGATCCACAGAAGCGCTGAGAAGCAGTGTTTTAGGTGGAATTAGCATTCCAGGGAAATAACAAGCATACAAACAAAGCTAGATTCAGCAGGCCTGGATCTAGTCTATGCTACAGCAAACAAGGTGTACCAATTTCAGTAAGATACAGTTCAAATATTCAGGCACTATAAACCTTTAACCAGAAATTCCCAGCTCAGAAGGGCAGAGTCCAGCCTCTCCTCCCACAAGAGTGCAGACCATGAACCTTCTTAATGTAAAATAACTGGCCTGAAGCCCAAGTGCTTAAACCAGAACTAATACACTTTAAGAATAACAGACACTGAGCTCTCAATCAGCAGTTCCCAACTTAGAAGGATGAAAGCTACCTGTCCTGCCACCACAGTGCATGCCACAAACCATCCTAATGTAGAACAACTGGTCTGAAGCCCAAGTACTTAATCCAAAAGACTTAGAATGATAGCTACACTTTAACCAAGTTACTACCAAGCAGTAATAAATGCAACTGAATACTTTAAATAATGCCTGGATTAGTGCTCAAGTTATACAAACAAAGCTAGATTCAGCAGGCCTAGATCTGGTCTATGCTACAGCAAACAAGGTGTACCAATTTCAGTAAGAAGCAATTCAGATATGCATGCACTATAAGCCTTCAACCAGAAATTCCCAGCTCAGAAGGGCAGAGTCCAGCCTCTCCTCCCACAAGAGTGCAGACCACGAACCCTCTTAATATAAAATAACTGGCCTGAAAGCCCAAGTGCTTAAACCAGAATTAATATACTTTTAGAATAACAGACACTGAGCCCTCAATCAGCAGTTCCCAACTTAGAGGGATGTAAGCTACCTGTTCTGCCACTACAGTGCAGACCACAAACCCTCTCAATGTAAAACAACTGGTCTGAAGCCCAAGTGTTTAAACTAAAAGGCTTAGAATGAGTTACACCAAGCAGTAATAAATACAATTGAGAACTTTTAAGATGACGCAAAAGCAAAATAAAGTAGGAAGAAACACAAGTACAGTAAAAGCAGATGAATTTTTTTTTTTTTTTTTAAGAAAAGTAGCAAAAGCAGTAGTAAATACAATTCTCATGCAGTGCAAACTGGCACACTTGAATATGTAGCAATATTAGTCCACACACAGTTTGAAAAAATGTAATTAAATTAAAAAGGACTAAAAGCAAGTGCAGAAATGGTTTATTAGGTAGAATGCGGTAAAGAGATGTCCTGGGGGAGTGTCTTAGATCAAATCTACAGTGGGGCGGGCACTGCAAAAGCCACCAAATTTAAACTACAACCAAGAATGGGGGGGGGGGTGGGAAAACAGTTTCAACACAGATGTAAGGAATGTGCAAATTATAAAAAAATGTATATACTGTTTTCTATATATTTGCAGAGCAGTAAGACACAGATATCAAGCAGACAATTTAGCTCTATAATACAGAACACAGAAAATACAAAACATCAACATTGTATGTGAAATATAACTTTAAAAGAAAACATGGATGAGAAAGACTGGAATTTTGTTGTCTTTGTTAAACTTGCAGGTGGACTGTATGCCACTCATGTTTAGAAGACTATTAAAGGGGAAAGCTAAGTAAACACTTATTTGCTCTTAAGTATTTGTACAAAACATTTTATGATCTATAAAGTGCAAGTTATACTGTAATGTAATTTGGTATAGACTACAGTCAGTGTATTTTAAATGTCTTTTTTTTTCAGTGACTGTGTTAAAGCTGTTAGCACATCAAGTTAAGACAGACTAGAAGGAAGCAAGTTTAAAGTTAATACAATGCTGTCACATCTTGGACTGCTGTGGTGGGGTGCACTGATTATATATACAATGTAACTTCCTTGCTTTTACAAGGGTGAATGTCTAGATTAATGACCTTGGCGGAAACTAAATTCTTTTTTCTAAGCAAATAGGCTTGAAATACAAGACAAAAATGATGAAAACACGAAAAAATGCTAGGTTTCTAGCCTCTGCAAAGATATTAACTTGTTTGATTTTTCCATTGCCAAATATTCTCAGTGGGAAAAGTCTGCACCTGCGGAGAGTTGACTAGTTGAACTTTATGCATTGTGTTTCTAAATTAAACTTAAAAAGATTCCTTCATGCAGCTGCAGAGTTTAGTGTTATTTGGTGGTGGTGTTTGTTTTGCACTACTGATCAATTTTAATTGGAGTCCAGCTGTCTGAAAGGTGTAAGCAATTAACCTTGGAGTGTTCTGAACATTCTTTGTAGACAGAAATTAAAAATTTTAAGGTACAAAAGTAAACCATTCAGTAAAAAAAGAAAAGGTGTTCTCCCCAGCAGCCTTAACATTCTCATGCATTTAATACAGCAGTGCACAATTTAGTTTAATTTAAAAGTCAGCATGTGCACTTTTCTTAAGGCTGAAAGAAAATGTGTCTGAAAACATTCATCTGGGAGAGGAAGAGAGAAGAAAACAGACTGCAATCAGTGCAAGTGGGAATATAAGCTGTAGCACGCATTTTAGCATGGGTAATCTTAATGTTGGATTAGGTAATGCCTGCAGGAGCAGCTGTCGATTTGAGACAATTATTCCAGCCTGGAGGGTTAAACTTAATTTGTTGAAAATGCACATAATTTTGTGCGTTTGTTCTAATAGTTGATGAGAATGGTCTGAAAATGTATTTTGTTTGTGGGTTTCAATAAAGCAAAGAAGAATGATCAGCCTGACAAAGCGTGTCCACAAAAGACAAAAAATGGAAATATATATTTGAAAAACTGTATGTATAATAGGTGGGATCAATAGCTTTTTAAATGGCTACTCAATCCACTCCATCTTGGAATGTAAATGGCCTAACAGGTACAGACAACTAGGAAGAATACTGAATTACATTAAGAAATGAGGTGTGCAAACAATGCTGCTGGGAGACACATTGTGAAATTCATATGCTCCTTTTACTTTCCAAAAGAAAGGACTTCAGAAAATGAATTTATCAGAATATCATGGACAAAGGAAAAGGGGAGTAATTACACTGACTGCTATAGGTAGCAATAGAAAAGGGAAAAAAACAATAGATTTGTGGTAGCAAGAGGCTACTGGCAAGTGAGGAAGATTATGTTGGCATATATTTACATTCCAGAGAAAACTGGTATTAAAGAAAATTTGGGGAGAAATAAAATCTCAGTGAGGAATATTATAGATGGAAACTGGAACTTTACTTCCAATAAGACTGTAGCAGGATGATCTGAGAGAAAACGAAACACTGGATCAGCATCCAACCACCTCACAATAGACCAAATGAAACACTAGATCTGAGAGAAATTAAAGCAGAGTACATTTCTGAAGAAATTTATGAAAAGGTGTGGTACTGAAGACTAATTCAGTAGGAGAAACTCTTGACAGAATTTAATTATTCTCCAGGGTACAATAACTGGGCTTGACTGGATAGAATTTACATTTAACAGTTTCAAACGCATCCAATAACTACTTCAGGTCATACACCCATAAACTCTAAGAGAAAAATGAAGTTAATGAAGTAAAATGAGACACTGGCCCTTTCCCACATATCTGCTAAAAAGAAAGTTATTCACGGAATGGATAGTGGAAATTGAGACTTAATAGACAAAACAAATTTCTTCAGAAGGGATAGCTAATAAGTGGTATACAATAAAAATTGAGTTGAAAAATATGGTAGAAATAAAAGATGCAAGTAATATGAATTATTTTGAGGAGCTGACAAAGTTTGAAGTACTGCAGAATACACGGACTTCCACAAAACAAGATCAGCAACTGCAGAGTGCTAAAGAGAAAAAAAAATGAGAGCACTTGGATAATACACAAGTTTAGAAAGATTGCTGTTGCACAACTCTTTTGTTAACTCCAGAGAATAAAAACTAAGTACAATGATTTGGGCAACAGAATATAGAAAGGATTTTTGCCAAACTTAGAAGTGCATGGAAAAAAAAACAGCAGCAAAGATCATATAGTGGTAATAAGCGATACTTCAGAAATTTTATGAAAAGATGTATAAAGCAGAAGAATGTGGGAGCCAAGAAAGAGCACAAATGGAAATACTTATGGAAACTAGAGAAGGGGAAAAGTAATAAGATGGGGCCAAGAAGACGTTTGGAATACAGTTTACAGACCGCTTTCCTTACCAAGGATCAATATCTATAATACAGGCAAAAAGAAAGGGAAGTGGGAGGCCTGAGTGAAGGACCAGCTCTAGTAGAGGTTTTTAGCCGAAACGAAATCAGAAGCTGCTGCAAAAAGGGGAGCGATTAGTAGACCCATCTAAAACACTGTATGACAGTTATAAGAACTGATTAATCAGATGAGGTGTAGAATCAACTGGAGGTTAGAAAAGAATGGGAAAAGACACTGAAAAAACAATTTACAAGGGAACAAAGGAAGGACATATGTCTGGCTCCTACGTGTTTAACAAAGCCCATAAGTTTAATGATTTTTGGCTCAAAGTGTTTGCATGGTTATTTTTATACCTCAAGCAGACTTCAAATAATTTTTCCACATGAAATTAGCAAATGCTGGATGGATCATGTGGAAGAAAGAGATAACCATGAATATGTATTTTGGGAGAGTAAGAAACTGGCAGATTTTAAAAATTCCCTACTCTGTCAGAAATACTGGGAGTACCAAATGGCTGTAACTAAACAAATTAATCTTTTGGGATCAGACCTTAAGTTAATTCTACTGACTGCCAAAAATGCAATTACTAGTTAATGAAAATCAAATCAAAACCAACTGCATTTGAACTACTGTAAAAGATGAAATAACTGGAAATGGGATCTTAAGGGAAGAAGCAAGTTACATAAAAATAAATGGAATTTTTTGAGAACAAAACATGCACAATAATAAGGAATAATGTTTCAAGGAAGGCAGGAATCTAGCAATTTATCCACCATTAGCCTAACAGAGTAGCTGTAAAGAATCAAATGTATGCAAGTAAAGAAAATGTTAATATGGCTTGTTTTATTTTCTACTACCGTATATGTGCCTTTGTCTAAGTGATAATAAAGGTAAAAAAAAAAAAAAAAAAAAAAAGCTTAAAAAGATATGTACACATACAGACATGATTGCAGTCCATAAGAGTGAATACTTTGTATCTGTTTTTCAGCATGAAGGCTGTTTTCTGTGTGAAACTGTTTATAGCAGGGTCAAGGCCCTTACCCCACTGTTCTACAATCTTCAAGCTGATATAACTAGCGGGGGGGGGGGGGGGGGTGCAAGGGCACTTGCCACCAGCAAATTTTTTTTGGTTTGGAATTCGATCACTTTAAATTTGCTCTAAACAGGACTGCTTTTTCACTCACTTTTTGAGTTGTTCAATATTTGATGACAGAACCACACAATACACACTGATACATTCCATATAACTTGAGACAGCATCAAAAAAGTCTCACACTAGCAATACTTGGGAGATTTTGTGGTAGTCACCTTTTCACAAATCCCAAAACTGGAAATCTGAAATGTCAGCAGATGCTGGGACCATAGAGATTTGTTAACATTTTTTTTTCTCCACCTCCTCATGTGGGCATCCCTCTCAACTGTCCTGACTTTCACAGAATGTTCAGATTTTTGCTTCATAGTTTTGGTCAGGTCCTCATAAAATTTGTGGTTTTCTGAAATATCACCAAGGATGCAAGTTATTAAATAATTACTTGCATTTCAGTTTGATTTCCTGTCCTTCAGAAAATACATGTTAACACACCCTACTATTCTAAGCAACAACACAGACCAAACGAGCAAAATAAGTAAAATAACGGCTCCGGTGCATAAATGAATAATCCATAAAGCTTTATTCCAAACGAAAAGTGAAGTGCTTTTCGTCTACCCTGCCAGTTTGGTAGACTTGAGACAAATCAGCTGTGCAAAACAAGAGAGTTAATTTGACACGACAACCAGCCTATGACAATTACAATACACAAGTCTAAATAACAACAGAACTTACTGCCCAAAGTATTTTCAGGACGCTCCTCACTCTAAATACTCTACCTATTTAATTATACTATACATATAAAATACAAAAATGTGTAAAAATAGTCATAAAATGTATCAACTGACACTTTCCAAATACTTAAAAACTAATAAATATAATTTAACGCAAAAGACTTTTCAGTTTTAAAATACATGATATTGAAGTGATTTAATTCAAACCTGGAACGGTGTAATAATTTAATCTTAACTGCCATATTAATTCACACTTTTCTAAAATAAGTTGGTAGGGGCCACCTTTTAAAACTGTGGTGACGATCAATTACCCTAAACAAAAAACTGTGGGTGGGGTTTTCATTATAATGCCTAGCCAGTGCATTTAAACGTTTTTTCTTTCTAATATTGTTTCAACATGTTCATATATCCTCTCAGCCTCCTGTCAGTCTTCCCTATGTAAAACACAGGGCAAAGCTGGCAGGAAGCCAGGTACACCACTGCTTTGGAATTACAGTTGTACTTACTCCTCGTCTGATATTTCATTTTGCCCACACTGAAATTTGATCCTGTTGAAATTAATTTACAGTAGTTACATGATTCACATTTGTAAGTACCCATTATTCTGTGCGAGATACTTACTTCTGCCTCCACAAAATTCTTTAAGTTTCTACCTCTTTTAAAAATTAAAAAGTCTGGCAATTTCCCAACTTCTCAATTAGTCTCTTCTCAAAATGCAGTAGATTCCAATTTCTGTCCAGGATCCACCTAAATCACTTGCTTCTAAATTATACACCGTAATGAAGCTCCTTTTAAATTCCTTACGTGCACTAGTAGCCATAGGGCATAGTTCAACTTCTAGTTCTACATTCATAGACATGGATGGTTCATTAACAGGGCTAGAGCGTGCAACACTCACTCTGTTCATCAGTGAGGATAGGTCGATAAAAACCTGTACTCCTTTTAGTTTGTACCTCACTTAGTTCAAGTACTAAATGTTCAGGATAACCACGGCTAATGAACATGTTTTTTTAAAATCTCACATTCATCCAAAAAGCAGATCATATCAGTTGTCATTCTTGCCGCTCTAACTGGCCTTCGAGTACAGATCTCTTCTGGTGTGGGGGATGGCAACTAGTGTAGTGCGCTACGGCTACTGGTGCACGTAAGGAATTTAAAAGGAGCTTCATTATGGTGTATAATTTGAGATGGATCCTAGACAGAAATTGGAATCTACTGTATTTTGAGAAGGGACTAATTTGGAATCAACTGTATTTTGAGAAAGGACTAATTGAGAAGTTGGGAAATTGCCCAACTTTAATTTTTAAAAGAGGTAGAAACTTGAAGAATTTTGTGGAGGCAGAAGTAAGTATCTCGCACAGAATAATGGGTACTTACAAATGTGAATCATGTAACTACTGTAAATTAATTTCAACAGGATCAAATTTCTGTGTGGGCAAAATGAAATATCAGACGAGGGGTAGGTACAACTGTAATTCCAAAGCAGTGGTGTACCTGGCCTCCTGCCAGCTATGCCCTGTGTTTTACGTAGGGAAGACCGACAGGAAGCCGAGAGATAGGATATACGAACATGTATATAATATTAGAAAGAAAAACAGTTTAAATGCACCGGCTAGGCATTGTAATGAAAACCCCACCCACAGTTTTTTTGTTTAGGTAATAGATCAAGTCACCAGAGTTTTAAAATGTGGCCCCTACCAACTTCTTTTAGAAAAGTGTGAATTAATATGGCAGTCAAGATTAAATTCTTACACAGATCCAAGTTTGAACGAAATCACTGTCATGTATTTTAAAACTGAAAAGTCTTTTGAGCTAAATTATATTTATTAGTTTTTAAGTATTTGGAAAGTGTCAATTGATACATTTTATGACCATTTCTACACATTTTTTTGTATTTTATATGTATAGTATAATTAAATAGGCAGAGTATTTAGAGTGAGGAGCTTCCTGAAACTACTTTGGCCAGTAAGTTCTATTATTAAGACTTTTTTGTATTGTAATTGTCATAGGCTGGTTGTCATGTCAAGCTTATTTTAAAAAAAATATTTAACTCCGTTTTGCACAGCTGATTTGTCTGATAAAGTCTACCAAACTGGCAGGGTAGACTAAAAGCGCTTCATTTTTCGTTTGGAATAAAGCTTTGTGGATTATTCATTTGTGCACCAGAGCCGTTATTTTACACCCTATTATTCTAGCAACTTTCTAAGCTTATAAGAACAACATTCAAAAATCTCTATTTTGGGACCTTTGTCACCCACGCCAATTTTAGGTTTTGTCCATATTTCTTGCACCAAGAGGAAGAGAGATATCCATGTGGGTCTTGAAAGAGGTATCCAGAGTATCACATGAGACCCATAAGCTTGAGGAATTCCCTTTCTTTGTTTGTAGACGGACTGGAAAACTCATTAGTATATCTACATACTGATTTTCCCCCCGTAGAAGAAAAGCTCTTTGAATTGAGGTGTCAAACACTCCAGGAAAACAATCCTGTGAAAGAGAGTCCGACTTCAAGTTCTCTTGGAATCCCAGCCTTTGTAGGTCATCACTGAACCATGTAAGAGACTCTGGACACAAATGAATTTCTCATCTTTGAGGTTTGTTTGTGTCTTTCAGCTTTTCCCGGTTAGGGGTCGCCACAGCGGAACTCCGGTCCGCTAATGATTGCCAGTAGATTTCTTGCGTGCAGAGTTTGCCAGCCCTAACGAACAACCTTCAACGAAGGTACGCCCATTCACACGTCTCCACACAGAAGACGCTCTAGCTCATCTTTGAGGTATTTTTCAAAATAGTGAAAAAATGTGAATTCCTTGCAATCTACAGTAAGTCATCACATATGCCAGACACTTTGGAAATACCCTTGGCGCAACAGACAGACCTAAGACTAAGAGAACTAATAATGTATCCCAGGCATGGAAACATGACAAAATGTCTAAAATCTGGAGGCTGTGATATGCATATTTTAAATCAAAGGTCATTACAAAAAATGGGGAATAAGAGGCAAGTACTTGTGAAGAGACAGCTTTTTGAACTTCAAAACCCATTGGAGATTTAGAAAAAAAAAATCTAGAATTGGCCTCAAAGAAACCTTTTTGGCACCAGGAACATCCTGGAATAAAAAAAAAAAAAAACCCTTCCCCCTAATTGAGAAGGGACAAGGTCTTTCACTCCCTGAGCAAGCACATGCTGAACGACAGGAGAGAAGAGAGTCTGGTGGGAGAGGATGAATCCCCAAAGGAGGGAGGGACAGATTCCCATCGCCATTTGTAATCTTGATAGATTACTCCCAGAAACCATGTCGGAAACCATCTGTTGTGAGAGAAAAATTTAAGTTCAGACCTTCTGAAAGGATTAAAACTGACAGGGCGGGAGGGGGACTGGAAAACCCTCTATACAGTCAGACTCATGCCCCCCCCCCCCCCCCCCAAACAAGCAACAGTCTGCTATCTTTTTTGGTATCTCCCTGCTGCCACCTTTTAAATGTTTGCTCATCAGCAGACTGCAGAGACTGTGCTGCTTTTGAAAAGAAAGGGGTGGAGAGGGCACTGAATCTCTTTGCAATCTTTAAGAATGATAACTGAAAATCTGAGGGGTACTCTAATCAGATTTTCTCTTTCATAACATTAAACTATTTCTGCAGCAGTAGATTATATACACAATCTAATATATATATATATATATATATATATATATATATATATATATATATATGCACACTTTACACTATACGTACGTATATACCACATGTGTATATATAATGCACTATATAGATTATACACACGCATACACATGCATTTTATATATATATATATATATATATATATATATATATATATATATATACATACATACATACATACATACATACACACGGTATGTTATGTATTGTGTAAATATATAAGTGTGTGTGTTTAGTACATTATACACACATAGTATATATGTAATGTATGCATTGTGAAAATATATAAAATGTGCTTATGACACACACACACACACATATATATATATATATATATATATATAAAGAGAAAATATAGTGCATTACACACACGTGGCATATGTAGGTATTGTGTAAACAAAGTGCATCTATATATTATAGGTTCATAGGTTTATACTAGGCTATCTGCCCTAAGGCATTTATAAGCCTTGCCCAAATTTTTGTGGCTTACGCCACCCCTTATATGAAAAAATACTGTGCCCATTAGTTTGTTGTGCCTCTGTACAGCAGTGACAGAGATGATTCCCGGGATAAAGTGACAGAGATGATTCCCGGGATAAACCTACGATCTCCCATCCACAGGTCAAGATTTCTCTTGAACAGAGCCAGCGAGGTGCTCTGCCTCACATGGATCGGGATTTTATTCCACAGCATAGGGAGTCTGAGTGATAAATCTATCCCTCCAGCACGTCCTATTTATATCCATGCTAAGGTTTAAGTCGCTCGCTCTAGTGGTTTTGGTGGATTTGGATTTTTTGAGGTGGAGCATGTCCATTAATTCCGGGTTGGACATGGCCTTGTATGTCAGGCACATGTCACCTCTGAGCAGACGGTATGCAACTGAATAGAGCTGGAGTTTCTTCAATCTGGCAGCATATGACAGATTTTGGAGTCCCTTTATCCTTTTGGTGAGGAACTTTTGGGGTCGCTCCAATTGCTGCAGATGTCGGGTGAGATACATCCCGAATGGGGCATTGTACTCTATCATTGGTCTGATAAGTGAAGAGTACAGGGGAACAATGACCTCACTAGATCTGGATGTGAATCCCTTCATGATCAGGTGGGCAATGTAGAAGGTTTTTCTAACCACTTTAGCAACGTGAGTGTCAAAAGAAAGGCCACTGTCAACCTGGGTCCCCAGGTCCCTGATAACCTCTTCTGTGCTTAGTGGATTGCCACCTATATGGTAGCTTGGGGTTACCTTGTTTTTCCCGAAGGGTATGACTATACATTTTTTGGCGTTTAATTTCAGGCCATGGCTCTGGCACCAGCTATCTGTTTCCGTGAGTCCCTTCTGAAGGATATCCGTGTCCGATGCACTTTCCACTATGGCCCAGTTTGTAGTCGTCTGCAAACTTTGTCAGCCAAAGTCCTCCCATGTTGGCCTGTACTTCTGAGAAGTAGATGCTGAACAATAGGGGCCAAGGACCGAGCCCTGTGGGACACCACTTGTGACCGGCTTGGAGTCTGACATAGCGCCAGCAACTCTAACCCTGTGGGTTCTGTCCTTAAGCCAGTTTGCAGCCCATCTTGTGACATATGGGTTTACATTTAAGCTGGTAAGTTTTTCTACAATACCCGAGTGGGGTATTGTGTCGAAGGCCTTTGCAAGGTCAAGGTAGGCTGTATGGACTGCCTTTCCCTCATCAATGGCCTTGGTGACTGTTTCGAAGAAGTCGACCAAGTTCAAAAGGCATGATCTGCCCTTGACGAAGCCAAACTGGGTCGGGTCCAATGTCTGCAAGTCCCCTATATCTTTGTTTATGAGCTCCATTATGATCCTCTCCATAGCTTTGCAGACTAGACTTGTTAAGCTTATGGGGCGGTAATTACCAGGGTCCGTAGAGGCACCGCCTTTGTGGAGTGGGACCACAGTTGCCGTACGCCACTCCTTGGGCACGTATCCTGTGGTAAGGCTGAGATTAAACAGCTGCCTTATGTGCGAGTTTAATTCCTCATTTAGTTCGTGTAGCACACAGCCGGGGACACCATCTGGTCCCATTGATGCTGTGTTTTTAGCTTTAGAGAGAGTAGCTTTCACCTGCGCATTTGAGATGTCTGGGAGGCTACACTTTGCTGGGATAGTTATCTCTCCTTTAGGGGGGGAGAAGGGGGTGAAGTTTGCACTGAACCTGTCTGCCAGTATGTTGGCAATGTCTGTGGGTTCAGTGATTTTTGTATCATTTTGGACTAATTCTGAGCATATCTGGGAGTTTCCACCCAGGTTCCTAACATAGCTGAAAAAGGCCTTATGATTGTCCTTTGAATCCATGGCAATTTTTCTCTCAAAATTGGCCTTAGTTGATTTTATGAGTGCTCGTATTTTTTTACTAATAATGATCAGGGGTGACTTCCCTTTTATGGATTTTGTTCTATCATTCTATTATATGCGCACGCACACTATATACAGACTACTACGCGCACGCACACACACTATACAGACTACTACGCACGTGCACAGACTATACGCTTACACAAATTACACCCACACAAAATACACACACAGATATATATATATATATATATATATATATATATACACATACATACATACACACACTAATCTATATATTCTATAAGTTCACCATCCATGGGAGTATTCAAACTTATATTTCAGATATCCTCCAGAAGATTGAAAATGCAGTTAGGCAAACTTTCTCATAACAGTTCCAGAGGCAGCAGCCCTGGAAGTGGCATCAGCAGAACCATAAGCATATTTAAAATCAGTGGGTGGTCACTGCAGATGCAGAAGACATCAATTTATACAAAGCAGACTTCTCACCAGAGTAAACAGATGCCAAAATATTCCTCATATTCTCACAAGAGGGAAGTATATACAAAACACAAACTTGACCACTGAGAAATAAGAAGTGTTAAAACACATTTTTTCCCAAATTTATCAAAAGCCTTCCCATCCTTGTCCAAATGTTTAGCAGCAGCTGTACTCACTAAAGGAATAGCAACTGGGTCACGTGTATAAAAATGTAAAAGACTGAGAAACTTACAGTCTAGCTGCGTTTTGGAGGGACAGCAGGTTGAATGTTGCATGCTTTTACCACAGTCTAACAAAGCAGAGAGCACAGGAGAAACGGGAATAGGTTCTGGAAGTTCCAGCTGTAGTAAATCCCATTTCCTGATGAATTGAGAATCACTGTTTTCCCAATGAAACAACAAATTATTTATGGAAATAGCTTCAGAGAAACAGAAGCCTTCAAAGTATTGACTTAAGAAACACTCCACAGAATCGGTCAGAATTCTGTGCAGACATTATCTGTGCCCTCAGAGTCATGCAAAGGTTAAAACTCTTGAATTTCTTCAGAAAATACTTTACCAGAAAAAGCCACACAAGAATTGTCAAGAGCCTGCACTAAATCTTGAGCTAAGCCCTATAGATAATTCAATAATGGTGTTTACTTTTTTTTTCAATCTCTTGTGACATAGGCAAATTTACATTCATATAAAAGTAATTTAACTATATTAACACATTATACTTAACATACACTGCTATATATCAATATGACCTAAACAATATCACATTAACTCTTCACTCCAATGGAGGGCAGTAAGTTTTGCAGTGAAACTTCCAATGGGAAGAGCCTAAGCCTTTTGACAGAATCAAATTATGTTCACATTTCAAATAATTGTTCATATCTCTGGAGCCAAAGGGGTTATGAAAGTATGAATGGCAAACTTTTTTATAGGGATACTTTTTGGGTTGCAAGCCTTAAACTGAAATTTGTAACTCACAGTAAACACAGTCACATTTGTAATATTTTGTAAACCTCTTATAATACCTCAGCAGCCACTCCAGTTACACACATACTGTCAGCAGCATTTTTTTCCATCTAGCTGCCATCATTCATACAAGGCTAAGGAGCTCTGTGTTACTTGGTGGTAGAGATTTAGAAAAATGTGAAAAAAATATATACATCATCAAAACAGTTGATATCCATTTACCCGCACTAGACAGAGGTCAAATATTAACATAGTTGAGTTTGAAACTGTGTAAGCTTCAAGACTAAATCTTTTAAAAGCTTGTACATGTTTTTCAAGTTATTGATGCAAATACGAACAAGCAATATTTGATGCCTGGAGGCGTCAGTAGGAGTTTAATGCAGCTGCACCTGGGGGTGTCACTCAGATGTAATGAGTTAAAAAAGCAGGAACTGAAAAATTTAACAAGACAAATTCATTAAACCACTTACTACACAGGCAATCACAGTTACATAAATGAAGACCAACCACATCAACACAATCCTAGTCGCAAGCATTTTACAATCACAAACTTTACAACAAAAGGAAGAAACTGTTGCAGAAATGAGGAAAATCCCAGGATGCAATAAACTCCCTTACCAGCCTCAGTAAGAAGCTGAGATACTTCATAAAATCCTCCAAAACTAATAACAAAAATAAGATTGTCAAAGATTCCAAAGATAACCACAAGACATTCTATAACTATGTCAAGAATCTAAATGGCAATGCTCAGATCTGCTCTGAGCTACAACAGAATGGCATTAAATAGAATGATCCCAAGGATATTGCCAATATCCTGGCAGATCGATTCAGTGCCAACTTCACACCACCCCCCCTCACTCCCTAAATGGGCCATCTCAACACCGGAAGATTGCCAAATTCCAGTAATAACGGACACACAAGTAAAAACACGCACTCTCCAAAGCTAAGAATACAGCATTCATGGGACTAGATGACATCCTGGGCTGTGTACTACATGAACTACAAAATGAACTGGCACCCAAGTGTCATGTTTAATCATACTCTCACCTCAGGCTTCGTGCCCACTGATAGGCGCACAGCTACAGTTATCCCACTCCACAAGGGGGGGATCCACCTTGGATCCTGGGCACTACCTCCCCATCAGTCTAATGAGCCTGATCTGCAAGGTCATGGAACTTCAAAGACATTGGCAACCTTCAAACTCTGGACCACACCCAGTTTGGGTTCGTGTAAGGCCGATCTGGTCTCCTGAACCCGACTGACTTCTTTGAATCAGTCTCTAGAGCCATGGGCGAGGGTAAGGCAGTCCACAAAGCCTATCTGGACCTCGCCATGGCCTTTGACACCATTCCCCACTATGGAATAAGATAAACTTACTAAGATGGGCATTAATCCCTACATCACTCGATGGGTTACCAAGTGGCTTCCTGACAGAACCCACACTGTAAAGGTAGCAGACTCCAAATCCAGCGCCTAACAAGTGACAAGTGAAGTATGTCAGGGTTCAGTCCTGGGACCGCTCCTGTTTGGCATCTACTTTTCTGAATTACAGGCCAACACTAAGGGACTCTGGCTAACAAAGTTCGCAGATGACTGCAAACTGGGAGCCATTACTGAATCCCCAAATGATGTAGATACTCTACAACAGGGCCTTACAGAAACAAATACTTGGTGCCAAAGCCATGGGCTCAAGCTCAATACCAAGAAATGTATAGTTATCCCCTTTGGGAAAAAACATGTACCCATGAATTACCACATAGGTGGCAGTACACTAAACACAGAAAGTGTAGTAAGAGACTTAGGGACACAGGTGGACAGTGGTCTCACCTTCGATAACCACATCACCACAACAGGAAATCCTTCTGTGTGGCACACCATCACCAAGGGCTTTTCATCCAGAAAAAAGGAGGTCATTGTCCCACTGTACTCATGCCTCATTAGACCCCATTATAGAATACAACGCCCCATTTGGTATGTACCTCTCAAGACATCTGCAACAACTGGAAAGGTCGCAGAAATACTTCACAAAGAATCACAGGCCTAAAGCAGATGCCCTATGCTGACTGACTTAAACAACTCCAGCTATACTCTGTCACATATCGCCTACTCAGAGGGGATCTCTGCTTAACATACAAGGCCATGTCAAACCCAGAGCTGTTGGACATGCTACACAAAGAAATCCCAATCCCTCAGAGTCACACGCTCCAGGGATCTAAACCTTGTCATCACAATAAACAAAACCTGCTGGAGGGATAGGTTCCTGACCCAGAGACTCGCCAGACTCTGGAATAGACTTCCCATACATGTCAAGCAGAGTGCCTCTTTGGCCCTCCTCAAAAGGAACCTTAACGACTGGATGGGAGAAAGGAAATTCACCCCGGGATCAAGTCAGTCACCCTGCTAGATGGGGTCCAGGGAAGTAAATGGTGTGGGAAGAAAGGAAATTCACCCCGGGATCAAGTCAGTCACCCTGCTAGATGGGGTCCAGGGAAGTAAATGGTGTGGGAAGAAATAGCCAGGGAATTGTTAAGTCTAGGCTTGTATAGGCCCTAGGGCCGATAGCCCAGTACCAACCTATGAACAAACCATACTGAAACACTCCCAGTTGCAAACAGTATACATCACTTACAATCTACTTAATCTTTCTCAAACAGTTAGTTCATTTAAGTCTTGCTGCCTTTTAGGCCTCATTCCTCCCTTGTATGTACTGTTCCCACAATTGCCATTTTTTCCTACACAGTTTATCTTTAGAAAAGGGTAGGAACAGGCAAAGACCAGTTGCTTTACCTCTGTCACTATATTCACTACTTCCAGTACAGCTGGTTTAGATTTTGATTTCCATTTTCTAATTGTTTTGGCAGCCACCATTATTAGACACAAGGCCTTACCAAGTCCAGGCAATTCCAATTATGTATCGTAGCTCAGAAAAATCACCTCCCTCGTCAGACCAATCTGCCCACCCAGCATCTCAGACAGTGCATCCTGCAGGGAATCCTCCACCAACTCCCTGCACTCACAGAAAATGTTCCTAATTACCTTTCTTCCCCTTCACATCTCCAACATTTACTGTCTACCTGAGGAAAAACTCTCTGGATTCTACATTGCTATTTTTATACCCCAAGTAGACATTTCCAGCCAAAAATCCTAAATCTTCTAGATTTTGTTGCATATATATGTTCCCATTGTTTCTTTGTGAATTGCTTATCCAATCTCTTCCCAATCCTTTATAACCTTCTCTGATTGATTCTTATGTTTATGCAATATTTTACAAGCTCTAATTATTCCTTTTGTAATGGCAGCTTCTGTTCTAGATTCTATTAAAAACTCTACCAGTGCTGGTCTTTCGTTTCAGACCCCCTATTTCTTTTTCTCTGCCTATGCTCCAATATCAATCCCAGATAGGGAAGGTAATCTCGAACACGCAGTCCAAATAAATTATTGGCATTTTCCCATTCTATCATCTTTCCCCCTCTACTTATTTACTCACAATACCTTGGTCCCTTTGCCAGTCTTCAATAAATTCTGGCACTCTCTTGCCTATTGTCTGTATCCCTAACTGCAATAATCCCTAATGGCAGAAATCTTCTTTCCTCCATTCCCATGTTGGTTTAGTTCTTAGAATACTGCTACTTTATGGATATGACACACTACAGGATTATGGTTTTCCTTAAAGGCCTGCATCCAAACTTCCAGCATCTCTGAGTTTCCCCAGTGTTTCCATCATCATCCCTTTCCACTTTGAATTATAGTTTTCTGCTTGTGCCATGTACAACAGTCTTAACTATGTAGCTCTGAAATATCCCTTCAAACTGAATAATGCTAAACCACCCTGTTCTACTGGAAGAATCAGTTATCTCACTTGACTCTTGCTGTCTTCCCCTCTCAGATAAAGTCCTTCAGCTCTTTAACTGCTACCTACAACTTCTCCTCTGGTTGATAAAAATATGCCTGATCTGTGTACAAGACCAAAGGGACTAAAACATTTCAACTCCTTGTATTTTACTGTCCATATCCATACAACAAAACTTCCATTTTCTCAGTTCTTGTATTATGTTCTTAGTCTCTTCCCACATATCCTTTAGCTGCCACACTAGAATCATTTTTAATCCATATACTCCTAAATATTTCACTATCATGTCTCCATAAATGGTGGTATTCTTGAACCAATGTGTGGGTACATAATTTACCACTACTGCCTTTTAGCTTCATTAATCTTGTATCCCAAAAAAGATCCGAAACAGACTCAAAATGTTACACAACACTGTCTTTCTGGTTTTGACTGGTACTAAATATCATATGCAAATAAAGCCAGCTTTTGTACTACCATACCAATTATATCCTTGAATTTCTGAATCCCTTATTTTCTTTACCAATGGTCCTAAATATAATATAAATAATAAAGGGGAAAGAGGACACCCTTGCCTGGTTCCTTTGCTCAAGCAGAAATTATCAGAGAGGGCCCCACCCACTAACTTTCACCTCCGATCCCTCATATTATCCTTATCAAGCTTATAATTGTTAAGAAATGCAAATACTTCCATTGCCCTGCTCATAAAGTCCCAGCTTACTCTGTCAAGTGCTTTCTCTGCATCAAGACAAACAACTGCAAACAGCTACAGTTAACTTTGAACCTACCACCACTAAGTATTCAACTGCGGTACCACCTTTAACATTCTTGTGAGAAAAGCGCAGTCCGGGTCTGAACTGTCTGCAAACAGCTACAGTTAACTTTGAGTATGTGTCTACCTATTTGAGCCAATATTCATTTTCCCCTGGAGAGCACTCTGTATGTGGTGGGCTGCTTACAAGCCAAAGCACACACACACCTTCCACTTTCTCTTATTCCCTTCTGTTAGCAAATAGTATCCATAACTGATCAATGTTGTGTGTTTGTTAATTTAAACTATGACCACAGTAGCCTACTGATACAAGGTTATTCTGTTTTTCCACCTGAGAAATTAAAAAATGACTTCAGTTTCAGAGCAGTCCTTGGTCAATTGTGATAGTTTCTTAACACATACTTGTCTTTGCTTTGGCTCATTAGCAGCAGTACAAAGAACTGCCGGCTCACACCCTTGTTCTCCCCTCCCCCTTCCCTGTTTATTACCTTAAGACAATCCCAAATTTAATAAATATTATATGTGGCAGGCACCATTTTTAAAACTACAATACACTCTGCTACAGGCCCCATGAAGGCTCAGTGTCTCTCCAGTAAGTGTTTTACAACTGTAAATGCCTATGTTGAATTGTATTAGACATTTTACAACTGTATATGTTTATGTTGAATTGTGTTAGACATCCAATATGATTTATGCTTTATTATTGGATGTTACTATGGCATGCTAGCATTTGTATGCACCAAGTTGTTTTTAGTATAATAGTATGTATGTGTTTTAGTATAATAGTATGTATGGTCTATTTGCATAGCTGCACCTTGTTCACTAATGTTATTCATGTAATTGTGTTGTGTGTAGACAGCTCATACTAGTGTCTACATTATTTCTATATAAAACTGTGCTGTTACTGGTGGCTAGAATCACATTAGAGAACCACAACAGATTGCTGCTCGCTATATTTTTTATCTGTGACTACATAACTGTCTGGGGTTTTTTTTTTTCCTAATGTTCTTCCAATTGGCTCAGTATCTGCATATACTAAGTAGCTGGTTCAATACATTGTCCTGCATGTGGTAGATATTTGCTCAGTGTGTTTTTTATAATCTTTATAATATATATTTCCCATCTCAAAAGTGCTTACTCCTCTCTGTATTCTTCTTTTCTAGACCTAAAACCACTCTTAAGTATTCAACTGCGGTACCACCTTTAACATTATTGTGAGAAAAGCGCAGTCCGGGTCTGAACTGTCTGCAAACAGCTACAGTTAACTGAGTATGTGTCTACCTGTTTGAGCCAATATTCATTTTCCCCTGGAGAGCACTCTGCTTTGGCTTGTAAGCAGCCCCCCCCCCCCCACCACACACACAGACACACATCTTCCACTTTCTTTTATTCCCTTCTGTTAGCAAATGGTATCCATAACTGATCAATACTGTGTGTTTGTTAAATTTAAACTATGACCACAGTAGCCTACTGATACAAGGTTATCCTGTTTTTCTACCTGAGAAATTAAGAAATTACTTAGTTTCAGAGCAGTCCTTGGTCAATTGTGATTGTTTCCAGCCCCCTCATACGAGCAACTAACAGGGTCTCTCCCGCTTTGCTCCCCACCCTGCCCCCTATTCCCTCCCACCCCCAGTGGTCCCACCTTTATTGCACTCAAACCCCTCCCATATTTCCAATTGCTAACCCAACACTACCTCCTCCATTTTCCCACTACTATCACACCTCCTCAACTAACATGTACAAGCATACCTTTCCTATGCTCATTCCATGCACTCTCCTTGCATATCTTACATCCTACCAAAGCTCCATCATTCCCCCACTCAACCACTACCACTGTACTACTACACACCACAACTCATGTCTCACCCACACTCTGCTCCCCTCCCACCAGCTCAAGAACCATTCCTATGCACCCCCCACATATTCTACCAACTATATTACTCAAACATAAAGCATCCCTACAACTTAACATAGTAACCCTCCCACCATACCTATTACCCACAGAGCACAATCATAAAGTTTCCCTTATAAACAAACACATTCAAAAACTGAGAAAACTAATAATCTCATGCATATCAAAACTAGCCCTAAGTGGAGACATCCACCTCAACCCTGGCCCTAACATCTCCAACCCCAATCCTCATAATCAGACTAGAAACCACAACTTCTCCCATATTACAACCAATAGAAAGCCAAGTGACTTCCTTCTACTAAGCCTAAATATCAGAAGTATATCCAACAAAGTCCATGAACTCCATGCCACCATAGACTTGTACTCCCCAGATATAGTCATCCTGACAGAAACCTGGCTAAAACCTCACATTACCAGTGAGCAAATACTCCCTACAGGTTACGGCATACTAAGAGTAGACCGGCTAAACAAAAAAGGAGGTGGTGTAGCTATTATATTTAAACAGCATCTAAACATCCAGATCTTAAAATAATCAGCTCCACAAATAGGCAATGAAGAAATAATATATACCAACCTCAAAACAAGACCATCAACATAATTGGATGCTACTTCCCACCTGGCCAAAACATCCCTCCACTAGAAAACCTCCTCAGCTGGTCTACCCACCATCTCCCCCAAGAAACTATCATCTTGGGTGATTTCAATATTGACTGGCGATCCTGTTCTGGCAACAATCCAACCCATCATGTAAACCTTCATGGTTTCACCCAACTAGTCCAGTCACCAACCAGGATAAATAACTCCAGCAAGCACACTACCCTGGATTGGATACTAGTCAGTAAGAGGCCCCAGTCATATATAACAGGCTGCTTATCAGATAGCCTCAGTGATCACTCCCCAACATTCCTACTCAAAAAATACCTATAGCAAGCTAAACCTGTCATCTACCGTCAAATACGTAAAAAACAAAACGTTAACCCACTCACATTCATCTCATCCCTCAAAGAATGTAACGGGCATCCTCTAAAGTACCTCAGTCTAGATGACGCAGTTGAATTTTTTTAATACTACCTTCCTGAACATCCTTAATTACCATGCCCCCATAAGATTTTCCAGAACCAAAGCTCAACCCTCCCCATGGCTACAGAAAACCACCAAGTCAGAAATGAAAAACAGGGATAAAGCCTGGGAGCACTGGCACAAAACCAAAACCCCCTCAGCTAGACAGAAATTCCTACAACTACGCAATAGAGTCAAAAAGCTAATAAAACAGGACAAATTCCAATACTACCAGTCTGCCTAGAATCCTCACAACACATCCCCAAATAATTCTGGTCCTCCATAAACTCCATCCTCCACACAGGTAAAGTCAGTACCCCTCCTCCTAACATCCCTCACTCCTCAGAAAATATTGCTACCTCATTCAACTCGCACTTCACCCAAAACATACTATCACTAGCTAAACAACACAACCCCCTCCCCTCCAACCCACACCTTCAACTAGTAATCTCCCCACTGCCTTCTCTTTTTCTCCTGTACTTACCTCCAACATAAAAAACTCTTAACTAAACGTAAACCCACCAAATTAGCAACAGACAACCTCCCAAGTGAATACCTACAAATCGCAGCTGATGCTCTGGCCTACCCAGTATCCATCTTGATTAACCAATCTCTGTCAGAAAGTTATGTTCCCACACTGTGGAAAGTATCGCATATAATTCCCCTCCACAAAGGCGGACCCTCCGCAGAACTAACCAATTACCGCCCCATAGCTATTCTCTCTCCACTCTCCAAAATACTAGAGAGAGAGATGCATACACTCTCAGGTCTCAGTTTACCTCCTTACTAACCACCTCCTTTCCAGTACTCAGCATGGTTTCCGACCAAACCATAGCACCACCACTGCCTTACACTATCCTTCAGCATAAAAACAATGTCTCTCTCTCCTCTGCTACTTCCCTAGACCTATCTAAAGCATTTGACATGGTCCCACACAAACAACTTATCTCTATCCTCAACCTATCCTTCTCACAATCAGTCACCAACTGAGAACCATTTAGTCATCAGTCACCAACCAGAGAACCATTTTATATAGCACACCTAATCAAGAAGGGATTCACATCTAGATCAGGGGAGGTCATCGTGCCTCTACTCATCCCTCATCAGGCCCATAATTGAGTACAATGGCCCCTTTTGGGATGTACCTTACCAGACACCTGCAGCAACTGGAAAGACCCCAAAAGTACCTCACCAAGAGGATCAAAGGGCTCAAACAGATGTCATATGCTGCCTGGTTAAAGAAACTCCAGCTCTACTCAGTGGCATACTGCCTGCTCAGAGGCGATCTGTGCCTGACGTATAAAGCCATGTCCAACCTGGAATTAATGGACATACTGCACATCAGAAAATCCAAATCCCATCGAGCTATGCACTCGAGAGACTTGAACCTCAGCACTGAAATAAATAGGACATGCTGGAGGGACAGATTCATAACCCAGAGGCTCCCTTCTCTCTAGAATAAAATCCCAATCCAAGTTAGGCAGAGTCCCTCATTGACTCTCTTCAAGAGGAATCTTGATGAGTGGATGGGAGATCGTAGGTTTACCCCCGGTATCACTTCTGCGTCACTGTTAGACAGAGGAACAGTATACTAACCTCGAAAAAGGGCATAGCGAAATTAATTTAAAATGGGTGGCGAAAGCCAAACACACACTGGCTAGGCTTATAAATGCCCTAGGGCAGATAGCCTAGTATGAACCTATGAACTGGTTTCAGAGTTACCTGTTTGACCGCCAACAATCCGTTGTATGTCAGAATGGCGTATCTCCCCAACTACCTGTCTCCATAGGGGTTCCCCAAGGATCCATCCTTGGACCCCTACTCTTCTCTGTTTACACCAATAATCTAGCCTCTGCCACCAAACATGGCACACTCATACAATACGCAGAGGACTCAACCATAATCTGCTCAGCCCAGTCCCTACCCAAACTGCAAAAAGTCACACAGGAAGCCTTTTCCTCTGTTGAAACATGGTTATCCGATGCCCAATTAATACTCAACCCAAACAAAACTAAACTACTCCTCTTCCAACCCACCAAACATACTCAAAACTACTCTCACTTTAACATCACAGCAAAAGACAACACCACTATATAAACAACTGAACACACCAAATTGCTAGGAGTGGAAATAGACAAACTAAAATTTGACATTCACATATCCATGACCATAAAAAAAGTACACAAAAAACTAGGAGCGTTATACAGAAATAAGCAATTTCTCACCAAAGCAGCAAAGAGTTCAAAAGCAAATTCCCACCTTATCTCCACCCTACTTTATGCCTCTCCAATATATACCAACCTAAGGCAAAGGGATCTAAACAAGCTAGAGACCTGCTACAACAAAAAATTTGCCACAGGGGCATCCTACCGTAGTCACCACTGTCTCTCACTTGCTGAACTGGGCTGGCTTGAACTCCCTCACCTCCTTCAGTGGTATCAACTCTCACTCGCCCACAAACTAGTAAACCATCCACTAAACGTCCATTCCCTCCAGAATCTACTCCAACCCTATCGCACCACCAGACCACTAAGATCCAGCAACAAAAATCACTTGCAGATCACTAAAGCCAATAACTCTGCTGGTGAAGCACTATTCTCTTGCACCATAGCCAAATTATGGAACTCACTCCCACCCACAATTACCTCCGTACCATCATGCACCCACTTCAAAACTTTACTAAAAGCACACCTAAAAACATGCTGGCTATGCCCTTGCAACTCCCACTCTAATATCATCCACCCCATCCAACCACTACCTTTCTTTCCACTCCACTAACTACCTTGATTATAGCAAGCTCAAATGCTCATAAGCCTAGTACTTATTATACAGCAGGAACTTCTCATTGTAACATTTGTTAATGTCCGTTATGTACTTCACAGATAAAGATTCTAGTTGCCTACTGACGTACTATGCTCTTCATCTGTAAATATGTTGTAAGTAATTGCCATGTTAAATTGTTAATCACTATGTAATCCGATGCAACTACTGTCTGTTTATTTTACTGTGGAGCTTTTCTCCCCGGGCCTCCGCTGAAAATGGACCTACGTCCAATCGGACACTCCCAGTCAACAAATTTAAATAAAAATAAATAATTAAGACCAAACAACAATGGCACTAACATTCTGCTTCCCTCTGGATCATCAATGTTGTCAAACGTTTGCCTCCACTTCACAAAACCACACTGATCCATAAGTATGGCATTACTTTTGCCATTATTTTAGCCATTAGAGACATGAACACTTTATAATTATGGTTTAGTATTGAAATGGGCCTGTATGAACCTGGATCTGATAGATCTTTATCCTATTTAGGTGTTCCAGCTACCACAGCTTTCTTCCAGGATGGTGGTACTTCTCTTAAGATGTTGTTAAACAAAACCTTCCCGATCTTCAGTTTTTTCCCTCCGAGTTTTCAAGCTTCTACAGGAAAACCATCTATTCCTAGGGATTTTCTTGTAGATTGGTTATACATCACACTTTTTACCTCATCTCCTCCTGTCCTAATTGTTAGCAATTGAGCCTCATCTACCTCTAACCTTGGCATATTTAATTCTTCATAAACATTTCCATTTGTATCTTTTCTTGATTTTCATATTTCTCTGCTTTGAAGAGACTCTCATAGAATTTCTAATACCTCTACAGGATTGCGTTACCTTCTTTGTTATAAGTGCCCCAAGTCTGGCGACAGCCCTTTTTACTTTGTTGCCCGAGTAGTTAGTTTTTGTGCTCTAGTGTTAAACAGCTGCTTAACAGCAATCTTTCTAAGTTTGTATACATTATCGAGGTAATCCTTATTTTCTGCCTAGCATTCTGCAGTTGATACTCTTTAAATAAGATTCCTTCCTATTCTGCAATACTTTCACATTTGCAATACTTTCACATGTCAGTCTCTAAATAATTCTTGTTACTTAACCATAGCTCCCTTTCATTTCCACACTACTTTTTAAACTACACCTTAAATTTATCCCACCCCCTAGGATATACATTTCTTCTGAAAATATAGCTAACAGCTCCTGAATAATCTCTACTACCCATTCCTTAAACTCCTCTCTTTTCAACAGATGGGGAAAGCGCCTGTGTCTCATTTTTTTATTTCATTACCCTGTTACTTCAGCTATTCGTGCAGAATCTGAAATGCTTATTATTGGGTGGGTATCACGATCTTCAATTAAATGCACATGTTCCACTGAAATTTAAATTCTATCTAGCCTAGCCCAGTTTTTGTATCTTGGGGAATAATATGCAAATTCACTCAACTCCTATTACTGAATTTACATCTTCCATGCCAAATATTTTCATAAATGTCTTCAAAGATCTTCCCCTCCTTTGTTATATTTTCCCTTCTGGGGTTCCCAGACATCTTCACTGCTGCAAATCAAGTTCCAATCCCCACCTACAAGTAATACACCTTGCTGAAAAATTTCTCCCAGAATTTTCTTAAGCTCCATTACAGCAGTTTTAGGTGGAACGTAAACACATGCCAGTGTAATCCATCCTCCTCCCTTGGCAATAGCCGCTTAGTACTACAACTCTACCATTATTTTTATCATCATCCTCAATCACTTTTGGAGCTCCTCCTCTTGTAATACAAGTACTCCTCTTCCTCCAGGTATTCTGCTGACTTACCATCCTGAAAACCTCTCTATCCAAATCACATGGTCATTTCTTCGAAGTATCTCCTGTAACATAGCTATTTGCACTCTACATTTTTAATATAGCTCACTACTCTGTTTTCATCTGTGAGGTGGTTTACATGTAGACATTAAAGAAAAAAACATGTATTTAAAAGTTGTTATTCCCACCTTTTTATTTACAACACTTTTTTTGTTAAACATCTAGTTGCAGCTTTTGTGCTATGTGCATAAACTGTTTGGCAGGTTGAAATTTTATACAGTTGTTTCTTACATCCATTTGAGCATGTCTCACATCTTATAAAAACTTTTACTGAAAGCCCTCAAAAGAAATACCCCCCCCCCCTAAAACCTATTAACATAATACTAACACAAAACCATGTACACCTATAAATTCTGAAGTTTTACCCTCTTCCTCTGGGACTTTTGTTCATATTGACAGCCACACTCAGACTTGAGAACTCAAAAGAAAGGTCATCCATGCCAAAACCCAAGGTGCAGCCTGTGCTTTTACTAAGTGATCTCCCAGCTGGGAACCCCTAAATGTTTTCAAAGAACATTAACTACTACAGGGAAATCTCTGAATGCTTTCAGAGAACATTATCTTAGCCAATTTCTCCCCCCCAGCCACTCTCCACCAGACTGTAGCCAGTTTCTCTTTAGCGGACTGTCGCCATGGAAATATAAGGCAGCAAGTCTCTCTCAGACTGTTTCCAAGGAAACATGAAGACCAGCTGCAGAACTGTTACTGAGCTTGCATGTATTTGCTAAAAGTCTCAACATTCAATGTTTTTTCATTTACTCTCTGTCAAAACTTAATAAATCACAGGACTTTGTCATTTCTCCATGCAAGAATGCGAACGAGCACATTAATCTCTTATCATACTTTTTTATCCGTTTCTTTTTACAATGCAGTGCCTACATTTCTTAAAACTGAAGACAGAGAATGAAGAAAAAAAACAGCACCACCCGTTTAGAATCCCTATTACACTTAACTGAAAAACTACTTTACAGCATGCAAATTAATGTGGTTCAGAAAAATAAATCTTATTCTCTCTCCTCTTGCCCTCCCCAAAGCACTTTTCCGAACATTGACATGAAATAAGGCATATGCTTCAGAGTACCCCACAAGTCCAACAAACTGAAAAAGTTCAATATTTCCAGATTCTTTTTCTGTCATATTTCACAAATTGCACTGTAATCCCATATTCAGTTACTGGTTGTATTACTGTTCACCTCCAAAATACAGCCTCTGCATTTCCAACGTACTATTGGTTCTTCTTGCCAACTCTCATGCTCCCTTTCTTCTCTCCAACATTTTCAGTTGAAACAGTGGAAAATGTTTCACAGGATGGTGCCCCTCTGTGGTCTTTATTACCAAAACAAGCTGCAGAATCTCCTCCTGTTTCACAGTTCACTTTCTGTTGGACAAACCTTTGCATTTCCTCCTTAGCATATACTACATCAAAAAATGATTTTGCCCCTCCAGGGGAAAATACCTTGAGGACAGATGGGCACAGCAGTCTAATATCACACCTGCATCTCAACATCCCCTGAAATAATGGACTAGGTCCTACTTTTAGTACTTTGCCCTTCTGCCACAGTTTTGTCAGAATCAACTCTTTCTGCTGCATCTTTCCTATTAAAGTATGGGTTGCTTTCTTATAGCCAGGTTTGGAGCATACACAGTATGTGCCCTTTCAACCAACTCCTCCTGTAGTGGAATAAGAGTCCAGTTGCTTATTTGGACTTTCATAAAATTAATGCAGTCTGTTCCTTCCAGCTTCTAAAAATCTCAAGTTCTCCCTACAAGCTCAGTCCTCCAACTATCATCTTTTGAAACATACCAAATAGTCACTTTAAAGTGAGTGAAAGCGCTAAAAACAGTCAAGTTTAGATTCTATTGCTTCCTTTCTTGGTGGATTTACTTTATCTTTTGAAACATCTCTTCCTGAGTAGTCTCATACTCAGCCAGCCTTTATTTTGACCTCTGATTTTTGCAGCTTTACCATCTCATCGGATTATCTGTTTAAAGCATCTTCCATTTTTCCAGCCTTTTGTTGTTTGTCGATATATCCATAGTGTTTTGTTTATTTTAAACAGGTCTGTATGAAGCGGTCTTATCTTCCTGTAGACTACTGGAAGTCATTTCTGAATGTTGCAAAGTTTTTTGATTAACAGCTGTAGAACTTTCCCCAGTCAGTGTTGCTTCCTCACTTTTTGTAGCTTTTTCCAGGTCTTCTGTATTGCTGTATTCCTGGCATCCAGGCAGTACACTTACTAGTCAGTTACTGAAATTTACCCATAAACGCTAGTCTACCGGCCTTCTCTGCTGAGTTTGTTTTAACACAGGGAGAGCTAGAAATAAGCTGTTACTCAAATGTGCAGCAATCTTAGAAGTTCCCAATTTATTACTCCTGTGCAGAGTACTGAAGGCAAGAAAAGACGCACATTTAAGTGGTTTCCTTTTGACAAGAATTTCTGAAGAATAGACCGACTTTTTCCAGCAAAAACCTCCCTGGGGAAGGGCACAGCTTTCTGGCTAAGCAAAGTGGCATGCTCTGTCCTTTATTCCAGGAGTGAGAAGTGACTGTCCCTTGCCTATGCCATGTGTACACCAAAAGCTACAGATGACATGTCTAACCTCCAGTCCAAGATGTACAAAGGAACTACACCTGTGGGACCCCTAGGAAAAAGATGAGTGGTCCGAGGAACCAGCTTTGGCCACAGAGTCACCCATGTACAATTCATGAGTTTGCTATGGTGACAAAGGCTGCTTAACACTTTTTTTCTTTTGTGGATGGGAGAAGGTAAACCAAGGAACCAGAATGTTGTTCCATGATTAAGCAAAAAAATGGTGCTTAATTCCCCAAGGAAGTCTAACAGCAAGTCTGTAAAACAAGTAACCTACAAGTTTGGGCAGACAGGTCACAGCTTTTACCACATAAAAAGAAGTTAATGTACTCATCATAATGTTCCATGTTTGTTGCCCTTTATCTCGCCTTTCTTCTTGCTGTTTGGGTTCAGAACCAATCCTCTGCTCAGACTCGGCTGTATACTATAGCTAGAGAGCTTTTACTGGCTAGAATCTATCCCAGCATGCCCAGCGGTGGTTACCTAGATATCATTTGTGATAACCTAGAACTAGACTATACAAATAGAGCAGAGATATACTCTCCTTTACATGTCAGAGGACACCTACATACAAAGGTGTAACTCCTCCACAGGAGTAAAAGGAGTAGACAGACTAACCATTAAGGTATGGCATAAAGGAAACCCAGCCAGTATAACCAATAAAAACAAAATGGATTCTCCTCTATCCTCCAGGAAGGGGGAAAGGAGAAGGAGGGTGGAACACAAGAAGGAAGTAGAGATAAAGGACAAAAAACCTGGAACATTAAGGCAAGTACGTAACTTATGTTGTCCATATCTCACCCTCATTCTTGCTGTTTGGGACATCGTCCCCAGCACCTGATTCCTGGGTGGCTAAATGGAAAAAACTCTTCAGGACCGTGGAACCAAAGCATGCCCCGTTCCGGGAGGCCACATCTACTTTGTAATGAGTGATAAAGGTATGAGGATTAGCCCATGTAGCTGCTGCACAGAACGAATCCAAAGGCAGTCTGGCTTGAAAGGCAAGAGAGGTAGCCAAGGCCCTTGTTGAGTACCTTTCAATTTTCCCTCCAAGTTTTTGTTTACACAACTCATAGACATGTTTTAGTGTCTGAAAGCCACTTTGAGACTGCACAACCTTTATTGTCCACAAACGATATGAACAATTGGTCAGATTTTCTAAAGTCCTTGGTCCTGTGTAAATAGAAACTTAACTGTCTATGAACGTCCAACTGATGTTTATACTCTGCCTTGTTGCCATGATTGAGGAAGAACACAGGAAGCCATATGGATCGATTCAAACTGTAGTCAAGAACATACCCTGGGGTAAGAAAGAGGGGTTGGTTCTGAGAGAAACTCAATCTTTATGGAAAATCAAGTACGGGGGACAAATCGATAAAGCCTGTAATAATGAAAACCTTAAAGCTGAGGTAACTGCAACCAAGAAAAAAAGGGTCTTCCAAGTCAGAAATGTGAGCGGACAAGAAGCAGATGGTTCAAAGGGAGAAAGAATCAGAGCATCTAAAACTAAATTTAGATACCGGGGGGAAGAGAGGTTCTCTTATTGGAGGTCTTAAAGAGGGTAGTACCTCTTAGGAATGCTTTGCATAACCTATGGGACATATTGGACCCCATTTCTCCCATATGGAAATTAGAAATGGCAGTTAAATGAACTCTGTAGCTGCAGCTATAAATGGCAGTTAAATGAACTCTGTAGCTGCAGCTGCTCCTTGGTCAAAGGTTTCAGCAAGAAATTCAAGAATCTTTGAAATGGGAGCAGTAAAGGGATCAACCTGATTTTTTTTGTCTGACCAACAAGAGAACATCTTCCATTTACTAGCAAAAAGTTTCCTAGTAGTGGGCTTATAGGAGGAAATCAAAATGTGTTGAACTGACAGAGAAACATCAGAAAGCCTGGCTAAGACCGGAAGTGGAGAAACCCAGCTGTGAGCTTGAGAGTTTGAATGTAAGGATGGGGAGACCCCGGTTGATGCATCAAAAGATCTGGCACTGGGTCCAGGATCCAAGGGTCCCCCTGCAGAGGAGGCCAAAGAAATGAGAACCATATCCAACGAGGCCAGTAAGGGGCAAGGAGGATTAGCTTGCAACTCAATGACTGTGCTTTCTAAAGAACCTTGGGAATTAGGGGAAAGGTGGAAAGGCATAAAGCAGTCCCAGGGGCCAATTGTGAACAAGTGCGTCCCTTGGTGACTGTCCCAGTGGTAGGACTAGGGCAAACTAGCTGCTGCATTTGTTGCTGAGGGGGTGGCAAACAGATGGCAACATGGCTGTCCCCATTTGCAAAAAATGAAGTCCGCAACTTCCTGCTTCAGGGACCACTTGTGAGGCATCAGGATAGCCTGACCAAGCTTGTCCACTATTACGTTGGGATTTCCCCAGGATGTGCTTTACAAGCGTTGGGAAAACATCGCCCATTGCCAAACTCGTAGAGCCTCTGGACACAAGGGATAAGATCGGGTTCCACCCTGTTTGTTGATGTACCACACTACTGAAATATTGTAAGTATCAATTGCTGTAGTCCCTGTAGGTAGAAAGTCCTGAAGTGCTTGCAACACCAGAAGTACTGCTCTTATCTCCAGGACATTGAAGTGCAAGTGGTACTTGTGTTCCTGCCAAGTCCCTTGAACAGTCCATCCCAGATAATTCCCACCCTATCTGGGAAGCGTCTGCGGTCACTGTGGCTACAGGTTGGGGGGGGGGGGGTAAAAATGGCCTGTCTATTGTTACCATAGGGAAGTGAAGCCACCACTCCAGATCCTTTTTGCAGGATTCCATAATCAGAATCTGATACGACATGGATAAATCCTGGAATGAACACTGTATAAATAGGAGCCACTGTAGAATTCTCACATGGAAGCAAGACAGAGACCACAGTGACTGCCGCCACCATAGAACCCAGGACCTTAAGGACAAATCTTGCTTGACTTCTCTTTTGTGTAAACAGAATAACAACTTGGCGACAGATTGTTAATGCTCTTTCTTGAGGCAGCTTTGCTATCATAGACCTTGTGTCTAAATTTGCCCCTATAAAGGTAATATATAGACAGGCAACAAGGCAGATTTTTCATAGTTTATGGTGATACCAAGTTGAGAACAAAAGCGAATTGTGGATTCCCTTACCCTGATTAGTTTATGCTTGGTGGTGGCAGTAAGGAGCCAGTCATCTAGATATGGAAACACCCAGAATTCTTTCAAACCTCAGGTGAGCCGCCACTACTGCAATGCATTTGAACTCCCTGGGGGCTGTGTTGAGTCCAAAGGGCAGCACTCTGAAGGGATAATGAGTAGCTCCCAGCTGGAAGCAGAGATATCTCCTTGACAGTCTATCCCTTTTTATGCGGTAGTACACATCCTGGTGATCGAAAGAGCACATCCAAATGTCCCGACCCAGAAAGGCAAGAATGGACAGCAGTATTACCATCTGGAACTTTGTTTTCTTGACTGATTTGTTCAGCCTGAGATCCAATATGGGTCTCCAGTCCCACGTTTTCTTTGGGGCTAAAGAGAACCTTAAGTAAGTTCCAGATCCTATTTGGTCTGTGGGGACCTCCTGGGATGACTCTTTCTTAGCAACCTTTGAACCTCTAAATTTGCTTGATCCCGAAGACTGGGTGGAACATCTGGGATAGGAGTGCTGTTTTTTTGACAGGGGAAGTTGGAAGAACGGGATATTGTAACCTCCGGATATTACCAATAACATCCATATATCTTCTGTGATTGTCTGTCAGGCTTTTGGGTACAAGGATAATCCCCCCCCCCCAACTGTCTCCGGAGTCTGACAGTCGGGCCTCCCTTCAGGAACGATGGAAGGGCCTACCAGAGAAGGCATCTGTCGCCCTGATTCTGCGGACTCCCCCCCTGCCGCAAAGTCGGTGTCTTCTGTTATTTCCCTCTCTGCCCCTGGGGGAAAAATCTCCATGTGTGTCAGGCAAAGCTCCCTGGGATTTCAAGTTAGGACAGGGCTTAGATGGAGCAGAAAAATGTAATCCCATGACAGAGTTTTGCAATCCTGTTAACACCTGGAAAGAGTCTTACCTGAGGCCCTTACAAGGATGAGCCGTCAAAGTGGTTAATGGTAAAGGAAGACTTGAAAGGCTCTGGAAAATGACAAAGGCGCATCTAGGGAGTGTCTGCATAAGGCTACTCCTGTGCCTGCCGCCCTGCCCACCCCATTGGCTGCATAAGAAATTAGCCACATTAGGGAATTCACCACTGAAGTCAAGGTCTCAAGCTGTAGGATCCTGTAAGGTATCTAACTCTGAGGAGATCCCTTTGAAGGCCTTGTAAAGTGGGACAAATAGTTCAGTGACCCATGTGTAAAGGTTGCTGAAGAAAACATACTCTTCCCATATCTGTCCATTGCACAAGACTCTATTCAGAGGATGGACAGATTAAGTTTCTGCTAACTCCCTCTGTGTCTGCTGCCACCACCATAGCATCAACGGGAACACCTTTGGATAAGAAGGGTCTGTCTTCAGGGGCTGTTATGAATTTATTGGAGCCTCCACGGAACTGGTTGCATCATGCCTGGAGAGATCTAAGCCTTTCGACTCATAACATGTAATAGTGGGTCGAAAGGAGGAGATACCCAAGATATGGAGGGATGGGAACTGAATGCATCCAAGTACACTGACTAGTCTTCAGAAGGGGCAAGGGACTTAGTCGACTTAGTCACCCCTCTAAGGATTTCAAAGATGTCTGAAAGATCTTCAGAGGGGGACCGTGGGGACCCTTCTGAGTCATCCAAGTCTGTGTCTGATGTAGAGGACTCCGGGAAGTCCAAGCGCTTCCTCTTGCAAGTCCTTCTTTGAGGGTCCTCCTCAGAGGGGGTTTCAGAAGAGGTGGGATCATCCAATAGGGCGTCCTGGAGCATGGGTTCCCTATGCTTGGGGCAGAGGGGAGGTTCAGAGGCGGACACCTGCACCGAAGGCAAAGGAGCCAATGGAGCAGAGGGTGGAGCTGTCTCAGCAGACAGCACACTCATCACCTCAAAGGCATTGCGGGCCCGAACCAAAAGTCTCCGGCTCAAGAAAAAGCCGGCGACTTCCACCAAACAGAGGGTGACAGCTCAGAGGCTAATGTAGCAGCCAAGCTGACCTGCACGGAAGCTCCGAAAAGGAGAGTAGGATCAGAAAAAGATCCAATGCTGCTCCCACCCTCTGAGCAGACAAGGGAGCGTCTCCTCCCAGATCCCTCGATAGAAGGGGGGTATCGAGATCAGAGTGGTAGTGGAAACCAAAAAACTGGAAGAGGTTACCAGAACAGACGGCTCCACCACTACGACTTCTGTCACTCTGAGTCCGAACTCGAGATGGAAGAATTGAGACAGTTGTTGTTTGGGCCGTTGGCATCCTTTCCATCTGGGATGAGCCCGAAAGCATTTATACTAATGCTGGTGTCCTAAGAAGCCTCTTCACCACCTTCTCCACATAATCATCTCAGAGGTTCCTGGATAACAGAGAAAAGGATTGAAGACCGGAGACTGCTTGCCACAGACTGTAGTAAAAGAGACCGTGGAGCAGATCGCACCGGTTCTAAGGCAGGAGACCTGGAACATTTGTGGAACCTTACTGGCTTGAAAACAGATGGAGCCATAGGCGATGGTGTCTTAACAGAACCGAAAGATGCATCAAACTTGGCTGGCTGGTAGCTTGCCCTTCTCTTTAGACGTGTCCGAACTTAGAGCTGAAGAGGATGAAGGCTTGGGTTTTTAAATTTTTTTTGGCTGGCCGAGTCCCCACCAGAGCAGCATCAAAGGGGCCCTTCAGTAAGACTCAAGATTAATTTGTTTCTTCGCTCCTGCAGGACTAGTGAATTAAAAGCATGGCAGACAGAACAGAAATCCTGCAGGTGAACAGGTCTTAAACAATAAACGCAACTTGTGCGCCCATCCGTAAGGGACATCTTTTAGGACCACGAATTGCATTTTATGAAACCCAAATGTCGAAAAGCACTACATAAGGCTAGATAAAGAAAAAAAAAAACCTACAGACAAAATAACTACCCAATAACAGACAAAAAAAAAAAAAAAAAAAAAAGAGAGACAGGAGAGCAGTGAAGGGGGGAGAGCCTCTAAGTTAAACAGCGAACTCACCACCTAGGGAGAGCATCTAACAAAACGGCAACTCCTTAAAAGTTAAAGGCAAGAAAAAGCAAAGAACCCTGTAAGTTAAACGGGTCTAGAAGACTGAAAAAGGCCAGAGAGAAAAATGGTTAGTCTCAAACAAATCCTTAAAAAATTAATAAAAACAAACTCCCAGAAAAAAAGCTCCATGAAACGTAGATAAAAACAGAGGGTATATTCCAAAGAAACGCAACGTGAAGCGCTTTCCGTATACCAACAAATGGGTAAACTTCAGATACAATACATTGCATATAATGGTATTAAATAGCATTTCGTCCAACCATTTTCAAAAAATGTAACTAAACAGGTTTAAAACATCACCAAAACCACACTAGAAACACCCACAACAAAAATTAACACTTAACAGTAATTCTAAGTAAAATGAATGCAAACATTGAAATACTAACATTTTGTGTAAACACAATAAATGTTTCACAAACATTTTTAAAAAAGCATATGTGATGAATGTTTACAAAATACATACATAGTAAAATGATTTACATAAAATTGCAAAACATGAACAAAATATCGTTCTTAACACAAAAAGTTTTTTTAATTTCAAAATACATGTCAAGGACACCAACTCATTGATACCAGGAGGGCAATAGGAATTTAACTTCAACTGCCAAATTAATTCTCTTTTCTAACAAAAGTTCCTGAGGACCTCCCTTTAAACTCAAAGGCAACTTGATCAATTAGCCTAAACAAAAAAAAAAAAAACTATGAGTAGCATTTTCCTTAGAGTGCTTTGCTAGTGCATTAACAGTGTTCCCCTTCCTTATACTATATGTGTGTTGATAAATCCTACCCCTTAGCCTCCTGTCGGTCTTACCAATGTAAAACGCAGACACACCTGGCAGGAGGCCAAATACACCATTGATTTAGAGTCGCAATTAAACCTACCCCTAGTCTTGAAATCAGTGCTTCTAACACTAAAGTTTGTACCAGTAGCTATAAATTTACAATAGATACATTTTTCACACTTGCAGATCCTATCTATCCTGTGTGTATGTTTCTTCTCTACCTCAATAATGTTTTTTTAAGTTCCTCCCTTTCTTAAAAATTACAAAAGGGGAATCACATAACTTTTCTACTAGTTAATTTTCTGCAATCAGAATGTTCAAGTTCCCGTTTTAAAATAACTTTCAGTTGCCCAGCTTCTAAACTAAACATTGTAATAAAGCTTCTCATTCATGTTCTTGACAATTATTTTGAGCAGGTGTGTCAAATTCAAATTCAGTTATCCTTAACTGACCAGATACCTCATGTGGACTCCGATGTGTAACCCTCACCATATGTTCATTAGATAGAATCTGTCTAACATCCCAGATCTTTTTTTTGCTTTGTACCACTCCCATCATGTCAAAGATAAAACATTCTGGATAGCCTCGACTGATCAACATGTTCTTTAAAATGTCACACTCCTCT